>NC_058408.1:103771109-103996109 GCF_002201575.2 Neomonachus schauinslandi | reverse complement strand
TGAAATTAATAATAATTATGTAATAGCAGTAGCAATATAAACAACAGCAGCTAATACTTGAGAGCTTATTATGTTTCAGGCACTGTGCCAAATACTTTACGTGTCATGGCATCTCACTTTACTTCTTACCATACCCCTGTGAGTTAGGTACGGCCGTTTTCCCCATTTTACAGATAAGGAAACTGAGGCTTAAAGAGGTTATGGTAACCTGAGCAGGGGTACAAGATAGTAAGTGTTAAAACTAGGATTCAAACATGGGGTCTTCTAACTCCTGATCAGGTGCCCTTAACCAGGATCCCATCTGGCCTCTACAAATGAAAGTTTACTGAGAACCTTCCCTATACATACATACATATATATATATATATATATATATATATATATACGTGCATATTTACAGCGCCAATGGTTTCTACAGATATCTGATTTATGGTCCTAGAACTGCCCTCCTAATTCCACTGTTTTGATCATTTTCTGGATGCAAAGAAGTTTTGCTTAAATCCAGACCAATTTGTCTAAGAGCAGATTTTCAAAATGAACAAAACATAAGGCTACGTCAACAGAGGCTGGCTTGAAATTAACTTTCACACTGATATAAAGAAAGCTAATTAGTTCAATCTAGCCAATATCTGATTTTATTAAATGTTAGAAACTAAATGAATGTTTTAAAATAAATAAAATACTTCCTGTCTATCCCGGCCCCCCCAATTTTTTCCCTCTGCATGGTGTGTTAGTTGGATGCTTCCCAAAAGAAGGGATAGAACATCCAATTCTTCAGAGCCCAGCAACATAGTTTCCACATAATAGATATAAATAATGAACACAGAGCTACATTAATTTTAATTCATGTTAAATATGGTTTCTGGGTTGAGTTTATTTGTAACACATTCCTTCTCTGCGCTATTTCACTCCTCCCTACCATGTCACTATTTAGCTTGAAATTTCACAATATGGGAAAAAAAATCCAAACCCAATCCTAATTATCTCATGCAGGATCATAAAAATAACAGTAATAAAATGTAGTAAATATCAGTGGTGATCATTACCAGGCCCGCATCACCAGAAAATGAAATGCAACACCCCAAGCAAGAAGGATTAAAGCAAGCCTGCCACCATTAAACATACACATTTTAGCATATTTGCTCTGTAAGCAGATTTAATGGTAATAATAAAGTTGCCTTCAATCTGAACTGGACAAAAATTTCAAACGTGCATGGATGCGCATAGAATCTCTCGCACCTGTAACAGCGCTTTATATTTTTCAAAGCAATGTCACATCCACTATTTCATTTCTGTGTCCCTATCACCCTCACTCGAAGACAGATATAACGGGACTCATTCCACCCGACAACTGAGGTTGAGAGAAAGGACAAAGACGTGACCTTCCTGGATTCACCGAATGAGTCCACACACCGGGGTTGGTACCCAAGCCCCCTGGCACCCAGATCTGTCACCTTCTCATGAAAATACCCTCACTTCTGGATAAACCATTTCGGCACAGTGACAAGAAGGACTCCTTACTCATTGTATGGAAACATAAAGAACAAAACACAATTAGTAAGAATAAGAGATAAATAAGGTGTCTTACCAGGGACTGAAGAAAAGAAACAAAGCAGCTGTTATCCAGCCATTAATGATGTAAGAAATAAGTAGTACTCTCTGCACAGCTTTATTCTATAACAAGGGTTCCCAGTACATTCATACAGGTACGATGGTTAGAAAAGGCACATTAGGTAAGGTCAGATGTGGAGAACTTGACTGGCCAGCGTGTGACTCTATTGTTATATACTTGATTAGTATAAATGAGACCCTCAGTATCAGGATGCCAGAGTAAAAAGTAAACTTTGGTTCCTGTTATAAAATGCCTGATATGTAAAGTTTTAATACACTTAAGGAAATTCAAGTACATTATCAACTATTGACAGGTACTTATGTCTGTAAGAAGATAAGCAAAAGACATTAGCCTAAATAAATAAATAGATATAACAGCATGTATGCTGGGCTCTAATGAATTAATTCCCTAATTGGTCTTCCCTGATTCCCACAGCAGTCTCCATTAGGTCTTCATCTACAATCCATACATCAATAACAGGATGCTTCTATATCTAAGTCTATGGGCCAGCCATTTACATGGCCTTGAGTATCCCTTAAGAAGTAAGAATAAACAGAGGGCAAGTTGCAGTTTAGAGAAAAAAAAAGCCACGTTGCTGCACAAGGAGTAGTGTTTGAAAATGTAGGCCCAGGGCCTGGTACAGTGCTTTGATCAATAAACATTGTTTTGAGTGAGTGTACTTCTCTGGGGTTAAACGATGCAGAATGGAAGAATAGAAGGGCCTTACAAAAACTCTGGAATTAGTTACTTAGCTACTTCTCTAGGACAAAAATTAGTTTATCATTGAGGTTTAAAAAACTGGTTGAGGTCATTTGCTAGACCTCCATCCCTTTAGGCAGCCTGTGTGCTTGGGACTGTGCCCGCCTACATAAGTTCCTAATGTTGACATTTGAGAATTCTGATCCTGAAGTAGTCCAGAGGGTCTCAAACTTAAGTGTGCTCCAGAACCATCTAGAAGAATTGATAAAACACAAACTTCTGAGCCCCATCTCCAGAGTTTTGATGCAGTAGGTCTGGGGTAGGCCCTGAGAATTTTCATCCTGATAAGATCCTGGGTGAAGCTGATATTGCTAGTCTGGGGACCCCACCTCAAAAGCCACTGCTCTAGTCCAACACCCACATTTTAGAGGAGCAGGACCCTAGGCTCAGAGAAGGGAAATGATTGCTCTTAGGACCAGTCTTCAGTGGCTCTTTTCCTACTGCCTGATGGATCCTTTTAGTTATGAACTGAACTGTACCCCAGTATGTCAGAAAGTGAACTTATTTGGAAATAGGGTCATTGTAGGTATAACTGGTTTAGATGAGGTCATTAGAGTGGACCCTAATCCAATGGGACTGGTGTCCCTATAAAAAGAAAAAAATTGGGGGGCATCTGGGTGGCTCAGTCAGTTAAGCATCGGGCTCTTGATAGCAGCTCAGGTCTTGATCTCAGGGTCCTGAGTTCAAGCCCCATGTTGGGCTCCAAGCTGGGTGTAGAGCCCACTTAAAAAAGAAAAGAAACGGACATATACACAGGGAGAATGCTGTGTAAACATGAAGGCAGAGACAGGGGTGATGCATCCACTTATCTACAAGCCCAAGAATGCCAAAGATGGTCAATAGGCAAACCACCAGAAGCCAGGGGAAAGGCATGGAACATGTTTTCCTTCACGGTCCGCAGAGGAACCCACCCTGTCAACACCTTGATCCCAAATTTTTCTCCCCCAGAACCATGAGAGAACAAATTTCTGTTGTTTGATCCACCCAGGTTGGGGTACTTTGTCATGGCAGTGCTGACCAATGAATACCCCTTTAGAGGAGACCATTAGCATGAAGATCCATACTCACCTGAGGGGATGTTATGAAGCAGTCCAGCCCTGTCTCTCTCTGACTTCCAAGGAGAATTCTCTACACCCCTCAACTGAGAACCAAAGGCTCTCTTGTCCTTCAAAGTTTGTGCCCAGGACTTGGCTCTACTAGGGGTGTGTACACAGCGATAAGCCCTCGTTAGAACAGGGTGGCAATAGGTCTCAGGGACCTTTCAATGGGTTCACATCCTGAGCTGATACTTCTACTTGTGGGGCTTTTGACTAAAGAAACCAAAATCCATGCAGGGGGAATACATGTACCTGCAGATTGAGTAATAGCGAAACAAAATGAAACAAAACCTTGCTGTAAGGATATTATATAGTCATTAAAGTACTTTTCATTAGTATATTATTATATGGAAAATGTGCATGCTATAAAATCAGGAGAAAAGTAGAATATAAATTACTCTATATTAAAAAAGTAGAAAGAAATACATCAAAATATTAAGTCTTTAATTTGGGGGCTGGCAAGACTATTGGGACTGTTTTTCTTCTCTCTGCTTTTTCTTTAAAGAGCATCTGTTATTGCCATAATAGAGAAGTATCTTGGGGGTGGGGGATCACATCCTAAGATTCACAACTTGCCTTTGCTCATCTTGGCTCCACTGTTCCTTGCCATCCTCATACAATGCCACCAAAACTCTGCCAAAGGTTTGACAAATTTGCCCCCACACGGAGGAAGGGCCTTTTCCAGGTGGGAAAGTAGGTTTAGCTCCTAAAATCTGATTAAAATCACTTTCTGCCCCCATTACAGAAAACTCCAGTTAGAAGGACTGAAATTTTGCACAGAAGGTTTTCTCTCTTTTCTGTTCCTCGTGCCTGAGGTGGGTTTCTGCCTTCCAACCTTTCCAAATGTTTCTTCCATGAAGAACAATACCCACATTTATCATCCTTTGTCTCTTCAGTTGCTTTCTTTCCTCTAACCAGATTTTTTCCCCCTTAAAAAAAATTTTTTTAAACACCGGTGCCTAAAATTATTCCTTTTTTATATTGCCCAAAATTTACTAGCTGGAGATTGACTTGAGTTAAAACATGTCCTCTTTTAAATAAGACGATCCATGAGGAATTTGTAGTGATCAGACATTTACACCTTAGTACGGATTAGCTCTAGAGCTCTGTTTGCCTTCTAATATCCAGCTAAGACGATTAAATTGAAGAACTGAAGTTTTGAATGGATGATGAATGAAGGTGAGTTTGCAGCTTGTGGGCATCATAAAGAGAGGGCACAGGCCCAGGTGAGGCATTTGGTATGTGAAAAACAGCCGTCGAGGACAGGAAGGAGAGAAGGTGATGGTGGAAATCTAGCAAGGGCAACTGAAACCTCATCAGGGTTTTGCTGCATAGCTCCCATAAGTAGCCTTAATTCACTTATTATTTTGCAAAGGGAGAATTTCTGCTGTAGCTTTTACCTAATGGTCAAAGTAAACAGAAGCACCAAAACAATTTTTAAATTACATGACTAACATGTGCTCTTAGGCAGTCAGGGTCTTGGGATTGCTTTGAGAGTGAATATTGATCATTAACAAGTTACACATGAATTGCATGACATTAGTCATTTTCCATGTATAAGCAAACGTATGTATATTATGTGTGTGTGTGTGCACGCATACACAGCTGACCCTTGAACAATATGGGCTTGAACTGGGAGGGTCTGCTTATATGTGGATACTTTTTCGATCAATACAGTACAGTACTATACATGTATTTTCTCTTCCTTATGATCTTCTTAATGTTTTCTCTAGCTTACCTTACTGTAAGAATATATCATATAGCACATATAAAATACAAAATGTGGATTAATCAATCGTTTATGTTATTGTTAAGGCTTCTAATCAATAGCAGGCTAGTAGGTTTTAACTAGTAGTTAACTAGTTTGACTAGTAGTTCAAGAACTCCCTAAGTTTTTAGGGAGTCAAAAGCTCTACGGAGATTGTCGACTTCACGGGGAGTTGGTGCCTCTAACCCCCACGTGGTTCAAAGGTCAAGTGCATGTACATGCATGTGTCTTTGTGTGTGAAAGCAGCTTTCCTAATGACTTAGCTGAGTTCTGAACCTGGTAAGGAATTCAGAGAGGTAGCAAACACCCTTGAATTACATGCAGTAACGCGCATGCGTGTGCACCGGTTTCTGGGCAGAGGGTCTATCGCTCTGACCACATTCTCAGAGGGCAGGAGTTACCGTGCTAGAGACAGACCTTCTGAATCAAACACATGCAGTGCCAGGCTCCAAGCTATCACGTGCATGCCCCCAGCTTCTTGCCTAGGAGGTACTCCACCAAGAAGAGGGAAGCTAAGACTGCACTGGCGAAACACAGCCCTCTTCCCACAAGGGGTGAGGCAGCAGCAGGCTTGCCGTGGCCGGGACCTGCTCCCTGCACCCTAACCAGTTTCTCTGGGGACAGTGGGGAAACGGGCTGGGGAGGGGCATCTGGAAGGGTTTTGATCCCCGGGAAGCAAACAAGTTGCTGATGTTCTCACATTTTCCGCCTACTCTTCAAGGCAGCTCCATTTTCTCTCCCAATCTGGGGCCAGTTATACAATCCAGTGGCGAGTTCCAGCCACTGCCCTCTTAGTTTCTTGAATATGAAGTTTCATTTCACAAAACTCCAGTTATGAAAAAATGTTTTAAAAAATTAAAGCTCTACATTTATTAGAGAAAAATGAATAGGCTATCTAGCCAGCACTTTTTGGGCATGCTCTTGGCCCGGGACACATTTCCTAGCTTCAGGGGAAGATAACAGTCACTGATGTATAAACAATAAGCCAAAACCCACACAAAGGCCTACAATGATAAATTCACACTCTTGTGACTTTTCTAAGGCAGGAATATGAGTGAACACATTTTATAATGTTTCTAACACGGTAACTGGGAAATTGAATTCACCAGACTACTCCATTCCCAAACCATCTCAGTTAAGAATGATATACCTAGTTAGAGACCCATTCAATTCCAGCTTAATTTAACATTTGCTCTCAGCAAGGGAAGGTGTGACAAAGGGAGCCAGGATCTGCCATGAGCAAGAAACCAAGGTGTCCCTTACACCAGCCCTTGGGACTGTGGCGCACCCACCTGCCCTCCTACTTCCGCGCCTCTCCCCTCCGTGCATCCGAAGCAGCTGCAGCCCTGCAAACACAGTTCCATCACCAGCACCGTGGCTGGCTACAGTTTTCAGTTTATAAACCTGTAACTCTGATACCATCTCCTTTCTGCCCTCTGCACAAGCCCATAAACATCCCCAGCTCTGGCTCATGATGGGTTCTTTCCTCTAATGGAAGCTCCCTCCTGGATATCCCAAAAGAGAAAGATGTGTCTGGTAAGTGGGAGAGGTCAAACCTGAGCACAGCTATTTATTACATATACTGCGACCAGATGGATCTAACTCATCCATCAAAGCCCTCGTCATCCTCATCACATTAGCTTCTTATAAAAGCCTCCTGCTCTTTCCCCTCACAGTCGAGCCCTGCCGCTTCTCCCCTCCTCTCTCTGTCTTCCTCTCGCTCTCTCCCTCTCATGCACTTTCAGGAAAATGAACCCGCTCTAACCCCATTGCTGCTCTCCTTAAATCATGGCTACCCATCACTCCGTGGCTATTTTTAAACTTTACTTTTATCAATACTCATCCTGTAGCTCAGGGAGATATTAAAACTGTACTGGGGCAAGGAAGGGCGTTTCTGACACTTGCTCCTTCATTCATCAGTTCCTCATAGGCCCGTTGGTGACAATGAAAAGATTTCACAATACCGTGCAGCAGAAACTCATTCTCCTGCTCATCCATCATGCTCAACCTAGCCGCAATTCTACTGACCTAATCTGCAATGCCTCGGTACTCACTGGAGATTTCTTAAAGGCACCCTTCATTGTTGTCTGTAACAAAGAACAGGTCTGGGCCATTCGATAAGAAGGCTAAATGGTGCAAGGATTAATGAAATAGTCCTGCACCTTCCCGAGTCCTGGGTTCGAAGACTGCGTGGCAGGTGTAGCCAAGCATCCTCTCTCAGGCTGAACTGGGCGTGGCCCCACTCATGGCTCAGCTCAAGGTGCTCCAAATACAAAGAACACTGCCTGGGGCACAAAAGAACGAAGGGTCCCAAACTGTGGGCTCTGTCACCCATCCATTTCTTCATTCGTTGGCTGATATGTTCCTTCATTTAGCAGACACCTTTTAGGCATCTGTTATCCACTAAATTCTAGCATAAACATGGGGGTCGTAAAGGTGAGAAGTATAAATGCTGGCTGCAAGGAACTCATTGCTTAGTGGAAGGGAAGGCAAAAAAAAAAAAAAAAAAAAAGCCAAGATTCAGCCATAGCTGCTATGGCCGACTGCTAACTGTCCCCTGTATTCCACACCCGCTCCCCCCCCCCCCCGGTATTTATTTCAGTTACAGAATTCCCTGTGAATTGTACCCTGGTACAATTCACAGGGACTACATCTGGCAGTTACCCTTCAGCGCGGAGGCACCACGTGACTAAGACAAAGCTAATGGATAGCGGCAAAGTGGTACATGCGCAGTTGATGTCGTAACCTGGAAAAGGAAGCTGGCTGTGCTTCATGCTGCCTCCCCTCTTCCCATGGGATGGAGCAGATTTAAGCTGCTGGTGAGCCAGATTTGGCCAGGAAGACAAGGACAGCTAGCTAAGGAATGGCAGAGCAACCAGGAAGAAGGAGCCTAGGTGCCCGAATGACCTCAGGGAGCGGAAAGACTGCTCGTATCAGATGACCCTGCACTGGCTATGGCAGTGACCCAAGCCCCGCTGGCAGGTCTAGACATGTGTGAAGAAAGGGGCCTCAGACACCCAATTCCCACTTTGACCTGCAGAGGCTTCTAAATGAAGCCCAGAGAAAAAAAAAAAAGGCTGCTCTAAAGGTCCCGATGTGTTTTACAGCTGACATCAGCCCATTTAAATGCCCAGAATGAGGACAAATGAGAGGCAATTCAGAGACCCCAATAGACAAACACAATAAGCACTCCTGATTGATTTAAGTTCACAGATCATTTACCCCTAACCCTCCAGCTTGTTCCTTGCTAACCAAAACAAACCCTCTCTAGAATGTTCTTAACGGTCCACACTGTTCATTCAGTTAGCTACTCACATATTCTTCCAACTGTCCCCATTTCAGGTCTCTGTCCTCTCTCTGGAATGAAAACGTAAGCTCCCCAAGGGTAAGAATTGCCTCTTTAGCGGCTCTCTCACACAGAGCTAAGCAAAGGGCTCAAGCAAGCCATAGGCACTCAAAAACTGTGAGCCAACTTATAGAGAAATGGGACACCAAAGAAATGCAATAAGACTGGACAAATTTTGTGAAAACAAAACATTAGTGCTGCAAATGACATTTGAGGTGCTCTGGCTTAGAGCCCCCATTACACACAGAAAGAGAGAGCTCCAAGACAGGTGAATGCAGAGAACAAAGTCTCACAGCTAGTCAGTGGCAAAGATGCTACAAAAATAGGGTCTCCTATGTTCTTTCTGCTATAGCAGAATACCAAGTTGGGCCAGAAACAAAAGCAAAGCCAGGTTACAAGGGCACCTACTCTCACCACTTTTGGTCCAGCCCAAGACCTTCAACCTACTATCTAACAGCAAATTCCAGTTGAGAGCCCAGGGGCATGTGAGTCAGTAGATAGTGGAGACATGTATGGAGTAGAGAGGCTGAGACACATGAGTAGCATAATTTTAATCTACGTCAGGCTCTCCACCCACTCTCTTAGATTCTAATCAAGGGGTACCTTAGCAACTTTAAACTTTAAAAGGCACCAATTCCTCCAGCCAACCACAAGGCCAAAATTCCAATTTCTACTTTTCCAAGAAAAATATCCCTATCTTATAACTAATGTGTCATACATAAAAATGTTATATTTAAAATTATTTGAATCTAATGTGCCATTGATTTTACTATTCCATGATTTTATGTACCACTAAGAAAAACAGAACTATTAAACTGAAACATAATGTTTTCCAATCACTTTGAATTTTTATTTTATACTTATTAAAATAGTTCTTTTAGACTAATTTAGACATAGATTTTTATCACTCGTGTGTGTGTATGTATATATATATATAAATATGGAATACACAGCATAAGGTTTCCAAAAACTGCCTCTTTGGAATCAATTTTCACCTCAGAGTTGATTGATGTTTGTGTCTTCCAGCAAAATACCCTCTTCTCTGTCAGTCGAGAGTATAGCTGATGCTGCCACCAACATGCATTCTTCCGGTTTTGATACTGGCATGTTCACAATCTTACCAGGAAATATCAACAGAAGGTTTTCAGACAATAACCAGAGTTATAGTCTTTCCTCAAAGGGTCCTTCAGTAGCTTGTTGACTAAACGTTACAGCCCAGAGGAGTCTCAAAGATAACCGCCGAGGCTGGCCCAGCTTAGGCAGAGACAAATACGCCATGACAGACCCTGGTCACAGCTTTCTTCCATAAGATGCCGTAATATGGCAAGATTCATCCCTATCTCAGAGATTTGAGAAGGTGAAAAAAACATACATCTTAACAACACGAAATTCGGCATTACTTTTGGTGGGCATTTACTGCATTGTCTCCCAGAACTGCGTTCCCTTCTTTCAGGGCTGTCCCTGAGCTTGTGGAGGGGGCTGGCTATCAAGGGAGGATATACCTTGGCTCCTGGCCACAGAAGTGGATGCAGGACTCCAATCCTAGGACTGCATTCACCTGCCACTGCTGCCCGCCCAGCCCCCTCACCTCAGCTGGATGTGACACTCAGGGTATCTATCACAAGGCCAAAATCAGGGTGTCAGTCAGGCTGGACTATTACCCAGAGATTCCGGGGTGGGGTACATCACCTTCCAAGTTCACTCAGGAAAAATCCAGTTCCTTGCAGTTACAGATCTGATGTCCCTGATTCCTTCCAGGCTGCCTGCTGGGACGCACTTGCTGCCTCTTGAAGCTGCCCAGATACCTTCTCACAGGAGCTCCTCCATCATCAAGCCGGAATGTCAAATCCCTCTCCTGCTTCATCAAATGTCTACGGCATCCCTTCCTTCTACCAACTGAAGAAAGTTCTATGCTTTTGAGGACTGTATGATTAGGCTCGGCCCACATGGATAATCCCATTTTTAAAGGCCTACTTTCAGGATAATCCCTTTTTTTAAAGGTCTACATTACACCATAACACAATCACGGCAGTGACAGCACATTCACAATTCTCAGGGCGAGGGCCATTTTTAGAATTCTACCTACAACATTTTTAGAATTCTGGGAACTATGGGAGTGACCTAAGTAGTCTTCCAATAAAATCCTTTATTCTCTTACACTAGGTCAAAGTTGGATTTCTGAGCCCTAATACACTATTAAATTAAATAGAGCTGAAGACTAATGATATCAAGAGTGACCTGACTCATTTTGACCAATGGGTAGCAGATAGCACTGTTCTTAAATTAATCTAAATAAAGCTAATTCCAGTTCCATTTGGGAACATAGGCCCTTCAGGAACTAGATTAACAACAGTGAAATGCAGGAAGATTACAGCAGTGCCTCAAGCATTTAAACAGGAAGCAGGATGTTGCCTACCCATCTTCACACAGGGCTAGCAGAGATAAGAGCCCAGAGCCCCTAAAAGACAATTTCCTAAAAAAAAAAAAAAAAATCCAAGATCCATGTTTTAAATCCTACACATAATGGGAAAAGGAACCTTCCAAGCCTTTTCTCCTAATTAATAACTTCAGGTATTTGGCTCAGAATATCCTAACTGGATTGCTATAAAATGATCTTTGTTCTGCCATCTGATACACTCAGTGAGGCCTCCTCCGCTCACCCGAGTATCCCTCACCCACCTTGTCTTGCCAAAATGGTTCCCATATTCTTTGCGACGTGTGATGAGAGAGAGCGTGGAAGAGAGGAAAAAGGAGAGAACACAAACGCGTCTGAAGAAAACCATTTCAGAATTTTTCTTCAACACTTATCTCCAAAATGGCCCATTTGATTCATGAACATCTCTAATGTATATCATCAGTGACTGAAGGAGTTTTTTTATATGATTTTTGACAATTTAACAAGTCCTCCTGACAAATTAAATGGTTGTGTTGACAACTTAACTGTACTGCCAATCAATATTTTCAATTACTTTCATTGTCATTCAGAAAAAATACAACATGAGGTCACACAGTGGTAAAACCAAGGGAAAAAAATAAAACGAGAAGCGGTTGGTGGGGTGCGGGCGGGGGGTAGAGAGGAAGCAAACTTTAAGGCACAACACACCATCATCCGCTCTGGGCCTAGGGGACCCCAGGTTTCTGAGACATGTCTGGAAAATGGCACTTCCCTTGGGGTGACTCTCTCAGACTCTACAATGGAGATTTTTCCCTTCCTACAAGCTCTTTAAAAGTCATTAGATTTGAGCCACGGACACACAGCATTTTATTAAAAGGCCCTCCTTCCAGGCATTTGCCAAGCCACTGCCAGTGCGTCCTCAGTCCCCCAGAAAGGCCCTCCAGGACCCGCAGGTAACGTTTCACAGCATTTTCCAGGGGTCGATTGGTCAGTCTGAAAAATTCAAGTCTGAGAACGCCAAGGCAGAGGTCAACCTTCTTAAGCTTTTCAAAGGGGTAGCAGCAAATCAATATTTTCAAATGTGTATTTATCATGTGGGAAGAGAGGTTACCCATGGAGAGCAGAACAAACACAGAAATATTCCAGTTTTTTTACTGTCCAGAGAGTAGAAATGGAAAAAGATGATCTGGGGGTTAAAGGCAGATTTCAAAAATGATGATTTTTTTTTTTTTTTAATGATCGCTCCGAGTAAAGAATTTAAAAGGGATTATTCAGCAATAGGCACCAGCTCTCAAGTCATGGAGAATGCTGTGGCAGTGTCCCAGGTCCTTGCGACTTGTGGACTGCATCGCTTAGAGGTTGTTGCCTGACCATGAGAAAAGAACATAAAGCCCTTCTCTCTCCAGATCTGCCTCACCGGAGTAATTGCCTGTACTGTTCTTCCCCTGCCAGAGGCTGTCCTCGCACCTCCTTGGGCCCTGAGACTCATCTCCTCCAGGCAGTTTTCTCTGATTGCCCTGGCTCAGCATGCTCCCTCACTTTCCCAGCTTTCCTGGTATTTACTGTCTGCAACCCCCCATACCCATTTAGCTCTGAATCATTTAGTGTCTTGTATTATTATCTAAATGGTCCACATACTAAGCACTTTAGAAATATTTACTTAATCTCCTTAGTGAACTTAAGTACCCTTGGGAAAGGACAATGTCAGCCTTCTCAGGACCTCTCACCATGAACGATGCGAGGGTGGCAGGAAAGTCACTGCCAAGGCTAACGCCAGATGATGAGTAGCAGCTGCCAGGAATGACGTGTTGAGCCAGACTCACAGAGGATCTGAGGCCTCACTGAGGGAGAGCACTGTGAGAGAGCCAGTGGTGTCTGTCTTGGGCATGGAATTGGGAAGTGGTGATGCGTGTGTCTTTTCCCCTATTCCTGGACAAAACACTGATGTGTTTTGTGCAGTGGGTTCTCAATAAAAAGCTAGCTTAAAGAACTAAGTCATTTACCAGGCATTAGCACTCAATAATTCAGGAGCCGTTAGTCTGTCACCAAACTCTAACTTCATTTATTCACTCAACAAATGTCACCGGGCCATCACTGTGTGCAAGGGGCAGTGTCAGGTGGTAGAGAGGCAGAGTCCAGCAAGACACGGCCCTGGCCCTCAAGGGGCTCACCAGCCTGTGAGCATCAGAGACAAGTGAACAGTATTATTAGTAATAATACAGCAGCTAGTCCCCAAGGAGGACTTCAATTTGGGGAAGCAGGAAACACTTCCCGGGGGTGATGGCTGGCACTGATACTGGGCCCTGAACGTTAGGAGAATTTAATGAGCAGAGATGAGAAGAATGAACATCTCAGGAGAATAAACACAGAATGTTGGCTTAGCCCTCAAGGACTCTGCAGTCTAGAGGGAAAGCGAAGGCAAGGATGAACAAGGTAGGAAATGGAAGAGATCAACAGTCAATTGCTGTCAGAGCTCTGCGGCCAGATCAGTGTCTTAGAAAGACCAGCACTGAATCAATGAGTAGGGTATGTTCAAGGGGAGGGAAGCGGAAGGCACAAACTAGCTGAGGTGCCATTACAAAAGTTGAGGGAAGAACTGATGAGGGCCTTGGCCAGGGCAATGGCTAAAGGGAGGAAAAGAAGGGGACACCCACGACAACTCTACTGGCAAGGGTTCTGAGTGCCTGGCGACTAGACAGATGTGAGGACGGAGGAAGGGTGTTGAGGCCAGCCTGTGAAGGCTACAGTTACCCATACACATGGCTAAACGGGGAGGATAGCATCTGGATCCACTCATAAATCTCAGCATCATAGCAAGGGCTTTTCTAGATTCCTACCTCTAGATGCTGTGATGATTCAGGAGACCCTTTCCTGTAACACTGAAGGACATCTAGAGTTCTCCAGGCTTTAAGGCAGAGAATTCCTGCTGCCAAGAAAAAGTGTTAAGACCAACATACGACAGCCTTGATAGTGTCCAGATATCTTGGGACAGGGGAGGAAGAACTTTCCAAAAGGCACAAGAAAAGGGAGGTGAATGGATTCACTTCAGCACACAGCACCTGCACATCAGAATACACAGTTCCTCAGAAAGCAAGCTTCCCTATAGGTAAATACGGACACATTTAGAGCCCCTTACCTCCCTAAGGTAGGTCATCTCAAGCTCCAAATCCAGGTCTCCAAAGGGGAGACTCGTAACAGTGGGGTTTCTGAGGGGCCACTGTTATAAAGATTGGAGAGGGTCTGCTAGAAGATAGCTCTATTCCATTCTCCATACTCCTTCCCCAACTTACACCCTGCAGCCTGGCCCTGCCCCTCTCTTCCAAGAGAACTAGGTGAGCTCATCATCTTCCCAAATCCAGAACCTGTCCACTATACTAAGAAGCATAGTTCTGTCCCCTGGGACTCTCTGAGCTTGTTTCCATCCTTTTAAGACTTTTACCGAGAAGCCCTCGAGGCTCAAACATTACAAAGCTTTGTAGAACCAATCACTTGATTGCACAGTGTGAAGAAAAATTGACAAGCTACGTAACAGAGGCCCCAATTTATGTGTTCTC
Source organism: Neomonachus schauinslandi (assembly GCF_002201575.2). Taxonomy (NCBI): domain Eukaryota; kingdom Metazoa; phylum Chordata; class Mammalia; order Carnivora; family Phocidae; genus Neomonachus; species Neomonachus schauinslandi. Next base: position 103,981,578 of record NC_058408.1, on the reverse strand, counting down.
AGGAGAGGTGCCTCACAAAACCATGTCCCACTGATCACCAACCTCTTTAGCAAGTGGCCAGCTGTCTCTGGTGTTGCCAGACACTCCCCCTAAACGCGCGCGAGCACGCGCACACACACTTTAAACAAACAGGAAAAAAAAAAAAGGAGAAGAAAAAGCAGCCAGGAATTGAAGTTTATATAGAGAAAAGCAGGGTTCTCAAAACCAGTCCTATGCTTGTGTTACTGAAAAACCAATGGATTTGGCTCAGTTCTGTTAACCATCAGCAATTATCTTCCTGTCAAAGCTAAAGGTAACAAATTTCCCCATATCCAGCGAGGCTATATCACCAACCGGACACCAACATCATCTGACGGCAAGTAAATCACCACAGCAGCCATGGGCCCTGACAGACAAATGCTCTGTCTCAGAAAATCCAGGCCTATCACTCAGAAGGGGAAAAAGGTTCTCTCAGCTGGTCTCGCAGGGAAGAGATTAAATGGTGCAGATTCGGTAGGTAAGTACAGTAGAAAGCAAATCCTAAATATGAGAATTATTAATGGACTTTACACCAGTCTTTTTAATCTGTTGCAAACATATGCTCATCTATTTTACCTTGTTTCCTGATGGACATAACAGGCAGGAACAGTGCATTATCCCAGCCTTAATCAGAGCCAACAGTAAAAGAACAATGTCCTGCTACCTATCAAATGGGGACTACTTTAGCAATAGCTGTTCTTTTATAATGAAGACTGTGTAATAAAAGATACCACTAATATGTCCTGTCCTTACACTTAACAATAACATTCATTTCATGATATGCTACATAATGGGGATATCAGTTCTTAACCTGCTCAGGAACAAAGTACTGCATTATCACAGGGCAATTGGAACCTGGCTGGAATCCCCCGATAATCTATGGGTGGAAACAGCATCCCCCCTCCCCAAAGGACATAGAGTGCTGGTGTCAGACTCTAAGAGCCAGTTTACCATTTGAGAAAAGCCACCTTTAACCCTCACAATCACCAAGCATTAAATGTGGGGCTGAAACATGGAACATTATGCAAACACCACCACGGAAATCTCCACTAGGTTATACAGTAAGTGTGAGATTGTCTGCAAAGAAGCTTGCTTTCTCCACCAGTTTATTTCATCCATGATGCTTTCTTCTCCTTTTTTTTTTTTTTTCCTGTTTGTTTAAAGTGTGTGTGCGCGTGCTCGCGCGCGTTTAGGGGGAGTGTCTGGCAACACCAGAGACAGCTGGCCACTTGCTAAAGAGGTTGGTGATCAGTGGGACATGGTTTTAAATATAAATAAAGGCCCTGCTATGAACCTAGAGCTGAAGTAGGAATAGTGAGGGTCCCAAACAAATCACTGCCCTTAATAAAAATGCAATCTACCTGAGAGGATAAACTTTATCCACAGAACTCAAGTATCTAGCAAGAACCAGCTTTGATGCTCATATTAGACACGCAGAAAAGGGGAGAGATTTATAAATAGGCAAATGGTGCCGTGCTCAGTCAAAGGTGACATTACTGGCTTAGTACCCTGGTACCACAAAGGGGGAGAGTATGTGCATGTGCTTAAAAATAGCTACTTATTGAGGCCTCACCACACACCAAGCACTGGCCAAGCACTTTCGTATATTATGTTGTTTTATTTGCACAAATCATGATGAGAATCTCATGATTATGCTAAAGATGAGAAAACTAAAAACCAGAGAACTTAAGACCCTCAGTCCAAGGTCACCCAGCTAAAAAGTTGTGGATCCAAGACTCAATGTCAGGCTCCCCAACATCAATAGCCATTTTGCTTTTTACTGTATCACAGCAGGTCAGTGATGGACGTCAGCCTCCCCTCACTGTGACCACCCACAGCCCCATATGGAACATCGCTGTTGGGGTGGCAGCCTGGGGAGAGGCTTCTCAACTGGGATGGGGAAAGAGGCAAGCTCAGAAGCTTACAAAATCCTCTGACCTGTGATCTGAGCTCGTCAGCATCATGCTATGATCACCCAGGCCAACTTACTCCCCAAATCAACAATCATCCAGAGAAAAAGGCTAGGTGGCCTGCATTTCTTAAATGTACAGGTACTACTGGTCAAATTCTAAGTATTAGGTTGAACCATACGAAACTGATATTTTTATAGGGCAAAACTGGTCCAATATTAGCAATTCCACATTGTTCAGAATTAAGGGCAGGAGAAGTGGAGAAGATTTTTACCCCAGAGAATATATTCTGCCTTAATTTCAAGGCAAAGTTAAAATGCTACAGTGAGGTGAGGAAGAGTATTGGAGTGGTGGGGAGGGATCTAGAAAATTGAGTTCCAGGTATGTCTTTGACCAACCACTATATGGCTTCAAGTAACCTGTCCTCTCCTCTCTACCTCAGTTTCCACCTATGTGACATGAAGGTGTTGAAACCTAAGTCTTAAAAAGTTTCTCCCAGTTCCAAAATGTTATCATGCTAGTGCTCTGTGGCTGACATAAGATGTTCTCCTGAGAGGGGATACTTGGCAAAGGAGAGCAACAGAGAGCCTAAGGGAATGAGAAGCCTGCAGTAGGCAGAAGGGAACTACCATAGAAGATAAAAGGAGCCCAATAAAGAGAAACTGGAATTTAAAAAACAAAGCTTTTAATTTTATAAAATTGGAAAGGACCAGACCTGGAAGCCTGAACACCTCATGTTTCTACCTGCCTACTTATTGAGTACTCAAAGTTCAGTAAGAAACTGGATGGGCAGTCTGAACCACATTTTTCTCATCATATTCCTCTAAGAGGTTCAGAGACCTTTAACACACCCACAAATCAAATGCCAGCAGCCAAATGAATCTGGCATTATCCTTCTCAGGATTTATGGCTGATGTACCAATTCCATGTCTGGTCCTAAATCTGCTATTTATGAAGGAAGTATCCAAAGGCCCCAACTGCAGCCACATGCTCCACATCTCCCTGCACAGAGGCACAATGACATTTGGTGACAGGACTGAGTTCAGGAAAAAGTTCTCCAGCATGACAGTGCTTTAGATTAGGACATCAAAGGGCTCACATGGGCCTGGAAGTAAACTGCCAACCTTAAATATAAGAATGATCTGAGGAGAGCTGGACTCAGCCCACCAGTGTGCCTGTTCTCACTGTGCCAAAAGCACAGTGCACCAAGTGGGAGTAAAGAAAGCCATCTGGAAATCACCTTCTCCAGTGGGTTTTATTGCTTCTCTACATTCTGCAAAGGTTATTCTCTGATATCTCCCATGGAAACTCTACCCAGTGTCATAACATTTGAGAAGTTATCTATTCTAGCAGGTAGATAAAGAGATATTAATTTGTCCTAACAGAGAAGGTACTTAGCTGAGAGTCAGAAACCTTAAGTCTAGTTCAAAATCTAAAACTGGGCCAAACAAGCCATACTTGACCCATAGGGATGACTGGATTTGGGGGCGCCCATACAAGGTACTTGAATACCAATGCAGCCACCTATAATAAATTATAAAGAAATTTCACATTTAAAAAAAAAAGGTCTGGCTTCTCTTAAACAATAAGATTTGAAGTGCAGTTTCTAGTAATGGCAGAGTAGCTTATATTGGACTAACTTTCCCATAGATAATAATGATGAATTTTGGAGGAAATATTTTTTAAAAACTAGTATGTTAATGCATTGGAAAGCAACCAAAAACAGGCAGAAACTGGATGGAATTCATCTCTTTAAGAAGTCTGTAAGACAGAGTGACTAAGCAGAAAGTCAAACTCTTATTGGCTAGACAAATCAAAGGATGGATTCTACCACTGGCAGAGCAGTCAGCAAGTGAGGGGAGAGATCCCAGAAAGGAGGGAACAACAAAGAATGAGGTTCCCAACCTGCAAAAAACATACAATCAGATCTTTGTGACCTTGAACTACAATTGCTGGGAAAATTACACAAAGCTGAGTGAAAAGTAACAACTGGAAGTCTCAAAGAACTGAGCAGAGGTCTCAGCTACTGCTTACCACAAGAGAGACACAATTTGTAATTTGAGTCCAGCCAAATTATCTGCTAGAACAAAAACTCAACAATGTATATATTTTTTAAAAAATAAACTATAGTCTATTGATCTATACAATGTATTACCCACAATGTCCAGGATACAATAATAAAATACTAGACATGCTAAGTAATAGGAAAATGTGATCCATAGTCAAGACTTTTTAAAAAGTCAATAGACACTGAGCCTGATATGACTCCAACTGTGGAATACACATGTACTTTAAAGTAGTTGTAATAAACATGACCAAGTTATAATAAAAAGATGGCTATAGTAAATGAAAAGATGGATTGAAAGATTTCATCAGAGAAATATATTTTAAAAAATAAAAAACCAAATGGAAATTTGAAAATTAAAAAGTACAATATTTAAAATTAAAAAATATGCTAGATGACCTTAACGTAAGAATGGACATGGGAAAAGAAAAGATTAATCTAACCAGAAGGAGGAAAAAATATTTTACAAAGCAATCAACAGATTCAGTGACCTGTAAGACTATTTAAAACGGTCTAAGATACATGTAACTAGAGTATCAGTAAGAGAAAAGAAAGAGGCTGGGGCAGAAAAAATAGATTAATGGCCAAAAAGTCCCCAACTTCAGTACTTTAGTAAAAATAAAATACATACATACATACACACATATATATAATTATATATAAATATATAATATAAATAAAAATAAGATATATACATATATATGTATATATAAAATAAAATCTACAGTATAAAATAAAAATAAAATATATATATATCAAAATTTAAGCATAAAGATGCAAGAAACTTAGAGAAATCTATGCAGTATGAATTTGGAAAAACATATCATACCTACAAACATCACTGTCAAACTTCTGAAAACCATAGTGAAAGAGAAAATCTTGAAAGCAGAGAAAAATGCTACATTACTCTACATCCATAGGGGGAAACAACATTTAAAAGTGACAACTGACTTCCCATGAGCAACAATGGAGGCTAGAGACAATGGAATGATTGCTGTGAACTGCTGAAACAAGTCAAACTGGAATTCTATACTCAGTGAAAGTATTCTTCAAAAATGAAAACAATATAAAGAAACCTTCAGATAAACAGAAACAGAGCATTTGTGCCAGAGACTCCAATGATGAATGTTTATAGAAATTCTTCAGACTGTAAAAAATCATTATCCCATGAAATTTCAATCCTATAAAAAGTAGCAAAAATGTTATCAAATGTAAAGACTATATATTCTTCTTTCAATTTCTTTCAATGACATATAGCTATTTAAAGCAAAATCTTTAACATTCTAGTGTGGCATTATTATGTAAGTGTACGTAAAACATCAGAGCATACAACCATGCCTAGCATGTACCAAGTCCCCAATAAATACTTGTTCAGTAACTATTGTTGAATTCAGATTGCCACCCTTGAGCTAGGTAACTATCCTAAGGCTCCTTTCAGACCTATCTTCACATGATGATAAGTAGCTATGGCCAATCTCTTATTCACTGCTACTAACAAACTGCAAATAATCTCTAAAAGTAATTCATCCAGAAATGTCTTCATTTCATTTGGATTAATATGTCAAAATCTCCCAATATGCCATTGCAGTCCCAGCTACAGGAACCAATGTATCACAGGAGATCAATTAATCATCTTCATTACATGACAGACAGGAAGTCCATGACATCTCCACTTGCTTGGGATATCTTTCTATCTTTCGTGACATGTAGGTAAAGTACAGAGGTTATGAACATGAGTTTTGCTATTAGAAGTCATTCCATTGGACTATGTAACTATTGGATGTGTGGCCTAGGGCAAGTCCTTTAAGCCCTCTAGGCTTCTGTTTTCTCCTCTATGAAATGTGGAAAGTAATAATTTCATCATAGGGTTGTTGGGATGATTAAATGAGAGGGGGTTTATAAAGCTCCTGGCACCTAAATGAGTGATACCAGGAGATTCCTGGTTGCAATTATTTAATAATTAAAAAGGGCTGTAAAAGTATTATCCTCGAAGCAGTTAAATGAGAGTGGACCCCAGATGATTCTATCTTATATTTTTATTATTGAATACATCAATGAGTGCTTCTGCTAAGCCATTCAATTCAGAGCTCTTTAACTGCAGCCTCTAGATAAGCAACAACCATCCTGTTATAAACACACTCCCTTGAACCTTTGTTCCCATCCTGTTGGCAGACCAACATGCCATTACCACAAATTGGCCCATTTCTTCATATGAGCTTCTCCTCCAAATAAGTGAGTCAACTCAAAAACTAATCTAAACCCATGACAGGTAGCATCACAGTAATTCATATCCCATACTACCCCAGACTCATGGATGATGGAGATTCAAACAAGAGGCTATAGAGAACCACAGTCAGAACACATAGTTACAGAGAGAGCAATGCCCTCTTTGACCGTCAAATGCTAGTCATCAACTATGTTGCAACCAACCTCTTCAAATCCTTAGCTTCAAGGACAAAGATTCAGGACCTGATGACCCAGGGTGCAACAACCAGCATCCCTTATCACTCAGCACGTTAACCAGTGAGAAACTGACGAAGGCCAAATCCACCAGTGCATCGCCACAAAACCAACAAAGCCTACCTCACTCGTTACCAATTAAGCATAAGCCAAGTGTGGTGTTTATAATCACAACTTCAAAACTGAGTTGCTTCTCTGGTTAATTATTGGTCAGATGGCTTTCTACCTGCCCTTAACTTCCCATAAGTGGTTAACCAACGAGCCCATCATTACCAGCTTCATGAGGATTAGAGGTTAAGCATAAGCTTGATTATAAGCCATAAATGTGAGTAATTTGAAATGTTATTGGTTATTACAAAAATATATGATAATAGTTTCCTCTTTAATGAAAGAGAACATGTTTATAGTGGTCCCAAGCTCCTTGTTCAGGCTTTGGGAAAGAGATGAGAGCATGATAAACAGCTCAGCCTCAGGATGGGCATCTGGGGTGAGGTGGCACAAATGAATACTCACCACTTAGCAAAGTCATAAAAATGCAGACACATCACTACATTTGTATGATAAATACTGAGTTTATGGGCCCCTTTCTTGCAGGGGCTGCATGTCACTGGGGAGGCTTAGGTGTCAAAGGAGTCAGAGGAGCCAAAGAAAAAGGATGCCAGAAAGTCCCCTTCCTATTCGCAGCACTGTACATTAAAGGATTTGTCCAAGTAAATTCTACACAGTGATAACAAATACATACAGAATGCATAAGACATGAAATAATAATACAGGGTGTAGAAATAGAAATAACTGTATTTTAAACCTCCCACCCACATAATGTGACATGGAGAAAGTAGCATGTGAATGAGAAGCCTAGGAACAGTGGAACAGTTGGTGAAATTCGAAAAGCCTGGGAACAGTTGGTGAATTTGAATATATACTAAAAAACTGATTATTACCACAGAATAAGAAAGGCAGAGGAGTCTTCTTTCACAAGAAATGGAAGGAGGACCTATCTGCTGAGGGTAGGCTATCGTCCCCTACTTTTTCAAGTGGTTTGTGGTCTATACCGCTGCCCTATCTGGGGAGTTATTGGGGCAGGGGGCGGGGGCAGAGTCCTGGAATTACCAGATCACAGGACATGCTACATTTCAGGAAAGCCTCCTTGATCTCAAATTCCAACTGATGACAAGGCAGTCCAAGGCTGATCGAATCATAGCTCTGACCAAGAGGTTGTGACACAGAAAGGGACCAGAATGGCACCATGCCGAAGAGATATTGGCATCTTTCCTAGGCCCTGTGAGCAGGTGCAAGAACTCCTGGGGGAGCCAACCATAGTGCCAACACCAATAGCTAAGAAGCCTCAGGAAAGCAAAGTGGCGATAAAAGCTTTACAGCTACCCACCCCTCCTAACGCTGAGTGCTCTCTTTCTAAATTAAAAGTCGTTTTCCATTTTTAACAGCCCCAACAATAACACTTTATAGAGCACTCTCTTTTCACAGAGCACTTTACAATCATCAGTTATTTAATCCTCAGAGGTGTCTCAGGAGGCCAACGGGCAATGGACTCACTTACTCCCCTCTCCTCGTGCAGAAGAGCCAGAGTTGGCCTAGTGGGTGGCTGAGCTGGCTGGAGGTGGCAGTGTTCCCAACATGCGGGTGAACAGCTCGATCCAAACCAGAAGGCAGCGAGTTTGCATTTGCTGAGCTTATTGATGTTTGCAGAATTACTTTTTCCACATTGTCAAATCATTTTTGCCAATAGAACCATTTTTTGCCTTTGTTAGCCCTTAGCAGACACCAGTACCAGTTGTTCAGAGTGGTAAAGGTTTTACTGCAACCCTCAAGTTAACAATCCTTCCAAAATGTGTTTGTTGCCCAGAGAGGCAGGTGGACATCACCGGTCTATCCAGATGTAACAAACCCACTCAGTGAGCTATCTACACAAAAGCAGAATGGTGGTTCATGGAGGCATTTCTATACAGCAGATCAAACTCTGGACACCTTCAAAAGCCCCCCCCCCCCAAACACATGCATCCACAACTCTAAAATTTCCTAGCTCCTCCCTGTGATTTTTTTCATTTAATAAATATTTAGAGTACCTACTACATACAAGACACTGCTGAGTGCTGTAAGGGATGAGATGCTAACTGCACACGGTTCCTTTACTTAAGGATCCTCCAGGCAAGGAGTAGAGCTGAGGTGAACACACAAGTTACTAGAACATATAAGACAGAGAGTGCCAAGAACCCAAGTAGAGTGAGGATGGAATGCTGGACAGGCACCCTGAGTACAAATGCTCATTTTCAGTTGGTGGAACCAGAATGGCTCCACAGAGAAGATGGATTTTGAGCTTGGCCCTGGAAAATGAACAGAAACTAGGTATGTGGGGTACAAGGCGTTTCGGTTCTCCCAGAACACAGTGAGTATCAACACAGAGATAAGACTGGGCAGGGGTATGAAGGGGAGCCCTCGGTTCCAATGTTTGTTGTGTAGTGTGAGAATAACAGCCTTTCCAGCCACCCCAATTAAAGAACCCCCTCCTCACCCAAGCCGCTTTCTATTGCAATAGTTCTTTTGATGAAGTTCTTTACCATTTACACCAGAAGTTGCCCCCATTTCTTTATATTCCATCCCCACCATCACCTCCTGCCACTAGGATGTAAACTCCATCTTATTCAACTGTGTGTCCAGACCACTGCTTGGCACTAACTTAGACACTCAATAAACATTTGTAGAATTAACTACCTAATTAATTATCGTGTCATGGAATCCTGGACATGTATCCTATACCAAATTTTGGTTTTAGAAGGTGTAGGATTCTCTTTATTCAAACCCTTGTTCTCTGTCTGCTCAACTCTGGGGGGTAGGGGCTGACTTTATCTTCCCTCTGCTCAAGGCACCAGTATTGCTATAAATATGTCATAGTGTCTATCAGACACCAAATGTTCTGAGGCCCCACAGGAATGGTCCTTCTTCTTATCAGAGGCCATTGGACTGGTTAGCATGGATAAAGCTGATGCAGTATAGAAGGCAGAAGGCCAAGGGCCAAACAGCTACCTAGTCCAGCCCAGCCAAGCCCAGTGACAAGATCTGGTCTACAGAGTAACCTCTGAAAGTAACTACTACAGATTCCCAGCCCAGGTAATGGAATGGGGGGCAGGTGCTAAGGGATGTTGAGAATAAGTACTTAACCTCCTGAGAAGAAACAAAGTGAAGTGTAACCTTTCCAGATTTTATCAACACTCTCCCTTCCCGTGAGCCCAAAATCTTCCTGATTAAAGCTCGACAGATTCCAAGGAAGGCAGCCCTATATTCAAATAGGATGAGCACAGATCTTCAGAGGGCCTTTACATTAAAAATGAAGAACGGGAAGCCAGCCCCAAAATACACAGAGTCTGAGATGCATTTTCTTCCTTGGAGATCATCTCTCCAAAAATCTTTAGGACATCAATTAACCACAAATAGAAAAAAAACAAACAGCACCTAAGTCCACTGCATGTGGGGTAGGGGCCCCAAAACTTGGTGCTGTTCAGTGAAATCCAGGGTGAAAAGCCACATCTTTCCAGTGGTCACACTCCAACACATTCACTCCGGCCCCTTTGTGTGTAAGGCGGTGGCCAGCCATATACTCATACCTGGAGTCCACATCTGACCAGGGCCTCTAATGCCTAGGAGGAAAAACTTCCATAAAATATGTTTTTAGGACCACAAGGATAATTGAGACAGAATGCTAAGCTGGCCTGATTTGGGGGCGGAGGGGTCCATCTAAAAAGCCTAATCATGGCTAATTCACCATTTGCATCCACCCTGGGATTTCATGAAGCGCGCTGGTTTCACTAAGGTAATTGGTGCTATTGAAACAAGCTAGTGCTCTGCAGTTCCCTGCTTCCCTCCTCGCCTCTGGGCACAGAGAGGATCAATATTTGTTAGGATTGCTTCTTGTTCCAACAATGTAAGATTTACAATACTAGCTGGGATTCTCACTTTGTCTTCACACAACTCATCAGTGGAACCCAATTACTAACCTCAGACAAACAACATTAACATGAGCCTCTATGCTGCTTTATTGCCCTTCATCCAAGTCTCATTTCAGGGTCTTCAGGCAGTGCCACTATAACAGATACTACACTTTAAAGTGTGCTCCAAGGAATAAATTCTCAGTCTTTCATTACTCGTACCTTGATTTACTTCATATCATCTTGCCGCTATAGACAAAGATAACACACTGTAAATTACAGCCATCCTGTCTCATAGTTTCAGAGGCAGGGGGAAGGCAGGGAGTGAGGCTTCCTTTGGCTTCACAATTAGCAGTGGACCAGGCGCTCTGGTTCCCACACTGCCCACGATTAGCTGGTGTTTATTAGAACCATTTGCAAAGTGTGGTTTGGACACAGATCCCTTCCCCCACCCTCCATCCTCCCTTCTGCCAGAGAGCCCATTAAATTAGAAAAACTTCAAAGCTAAATGAAAATATGGGTTCAACCACTCTTTATCACGCTCTCTCACAGAATATCAGCTCACATACAGCGGTTCAGGAGGTAACTCGGGAAATGTATTTATTTAGCGCAGAAACCCTTCCAGTGATCAAGCTTCTGTTACTAGACAGCTCAGTCTCCCAAATCGGGTGTAATTCTCAGCAGTTCCCTCTTCTCTCCACCCTGAACCGTGGTCCAAATAAGAGCCGTATGGCTTTGCCTTGCATTTCAACTAACAAGAGAGCCTGGACAAGGAGAGACCTAAGGAAAACAGTCATTGGAAAAAGTCCTTCAAGTTAGCTGTAGCAGTACCCCCTTATTTGTCCTACAATTTCCTCCAACCTCCATCCTATTCCAGTAGCTGATAACTAAGAACATTAGTTTTATGCGACTTGTCAAGCTCAAATGAAAAGAGAGCTAACTTTAATGACACTGCAATTAATCGCCCCAATAGACAGACAGCTAAAAGACAAGATATTGACTTCATTAAGGATAATGTATTATGTCATTAAGTTGGTAGGGTCACCTTGTGTATCATACATGCCTGCTAATATATTGGCATTTTCCTCAAATAAGATAAATTCAGATATGAGTGATAAAGCTGATTAGAAAATGTTTAATCTAAAGAGGCTACTTTCCTTATATGCCCGCTTTGTAGCCCCAGGTACAAGTGAAGTCATAAGAAACCATTATAGACCGAAGATTATCTCAAATACCAGATCCAACTCATTTATAATCCAGTCCTTCCCTCCTTCATTTCTGCAGTTAAAAGGCTGCCTTAACTGATGGGAGTTGGAGAGCTTTTGGCAACTTGATGTTGCACATGCTTTAGTTGGTGGGGTGTTGTTTTAAACACAGCACCTGTTTTATTTTGAACCTTCACATGCCCAGACAATTCCAATGAACACAGCCACGTGCTCTTGGTGACATGGAGCTAGGGGGTAACCCTGTCCAGGCAGGCCTCCAAAGCCACTTGGGTAAGAGGAGGAATTGGAATACACCGCATCTCCGAAACGGATCCTTCTTTTTAATGAGATAACTTCTCTTCGAGGCTTATCTAAAGGGAGTTTGTTGACTTAAATAAAATCATTTTTCATTTAGAGTGGAGTATTCACAAATTATGATACATTTGGAGAAGCTTTTCTTGGCACTTCATTTCACATAAATAAAATAAGCTTTTTAAAAAATTATTTATCTCTCGTCAACTAATTCAACAAAAATGTAATCATAGTTCAAATGTTGTCTGAAGCTGAGGAATTCCCACAGAAAGTACTTTGTCATTCTCTAAATTGGTAACTGGTTCCATAATACACTTACTTGGGGGGTATGAGGGCTCCTTCCCCCCACTTAAGTGTCATCGTTTTTACCCAGTAGACAGAATGATGATTTTATGACATTTCATTTGAGCTAAGTAAAACACTTATTTGTAATTGGGGTCTCAGTCCACAAACAATGTTTGGATGAGAACAAGCCAAAATAAAGATTAGACTGCAGTGTTAACTGCTGCCTAAAACAGTGAAATGTGTGGCTGAGTAAAAGATATACATGTGTGGATCCGTGTTAGATATATGCTTGTATATACATGGCATACACAGAGAGACTTCATACCCACAGACTACGTCTACATAGAATATCGAATCCTCAGATCATATCCACAAAGGGACCTCAGCAACTGCCCCCCACCTCTAAGAATGTCCCCATTTTACAGAGGGGCATAGCAGGCTCTAGAGAAGTGAAGCAACTTGTCCACATTCACACATAACTGTTATTGTTAGCAGTTAACAATAATCCAGTTCTGATCATTCCCAGAATGCCTCTTTGCAGCACACCTCTCCATACCACTTCCCTCCCTACACATTTATGTACATTTTTAAATCTACTTTCCACATCCTCAGATAGAACTTTCTGGGGTGTGTCTCTCTCACTGGGGTATAGAAATACAGGATTCAACACACTGCGTGCCTTATAAACAAAGATAATTAAAAACCGGGAGACATCTCACCAATCTTGATCAGGCAGGTGACCTAAACTTCATCACCTTCTCACTTAGAATCAGTCTCTTAAACAAAATAAAACAAAATAAAATAAAACAATGCACCACGGTCCAGAGGCCAGAGCAAAACATCTGATTTAATGTCCCTCATCAAGAATCTCAAGCATACCCAGCCCACATTTTTCCTTCCTGCTGTTGCTACTGACATTAAAATCACGTGCTTGATTTTCCAAACCTCACAGAGGAGGGCACCACTGACAGCAGCAGGAAGCATCTCCGCTGCTTTTGGACAGACGCCTTCCCAGTGGTGGAAGGAGGACTTCCTGCCACGCCCTCTCCAAACTCACCAGTAATTACCAACACCTGCAGCCCTTCATGCCAAGCCATCCCTTTTAACCTGAACCCTCATCTTTCCTATTATTTCCATTAAGGTTGTCAAAACGAGAAGTTTGGGAACCTTTCTCTGTGACCTTGGCATTTCTTTGCAGGCTTAACGTATTGGCATTTTTTTCTCTGACTGCATCTCTTCTCATTTGTCATGATTATTGCTGAATTTTTCAACTGTCATTCCCAAACGTAAATCAATGGTTGTCTACTTCCCCTTTGTCATATCTGCACAGCAAACAGCCTTTCCCTTCTAAATGAAGCTTCCTCCCTTTCCATCCATTAAAAGGGGCCTGTCTGCAGGAGAAGTCAATCCTTTGTTAGGTCATTGCATTTATCACGCTTCCAATCAGTGCCTGACACACTTATTCAGCCAGGTCTTCAACCACACAATCATTGTTCATCTGGGGGTTGTGCTGTAATTTATTTATGCATGGTGTTTTCACTATCCATCTTGGGCAGTTTCAAATTTTTCACCCCTGCCCTTCTCTTCCTTGGGACCCTCAATGCTTAGAGGAAATTTGGGCAGTAGGAGGGGATGAAGCACAGTGATGGGGGCAGGGAAGGGGGTGGAAGGGAAAAGAACAAGGAGCTTTGTTTCTGTGGGAGTGGCTGTAGGCAAGTTCCCTTCTTTGTGAGAAACTGAGAGCAAACCAAGAGAGACCTCAGATCAGGGCCTGGAGCCCTAATTACAGAGCACCATTTAAGCCAGGAGACTTTCTAGCCATGAAACGTGCCCAGGAGGGACAATTCTTGTGATGTACTAAATGAACGTTAAGTCCCATCAAGTTTAATAAAACCTTTTTATAAGCATATTGGATCCAACTGTCATAGAGAACTCTTTTAGAAGAAACTTCCTCTAAAAAAGGAATAGAAGCAACCCACTTTCTAAGAATTCACACCTCCTCCAGGTAGCTGCTTAGCTTGAAACAAGCCAGTATATGTGGCTAGGAAATTCCCAGCTGAACCTGGGACCGATACCAACACCATGAGTGGGCATTGATTGCGGATCCCAGAGCACTTGCCAAAGCAGCACCTCGACCTTGAGCACTGAGCAGGTTGCTCTTCCCCACCTGCCCCAGACCAGCCCTTTATGCCTTCCCTGCCTCCTCATGGTTCACGTTGTCATCGGAGGCTCTGGCACTGGGATGCACTCTATCTTCCATAGGAAGGAAAATATTTAAACAGAAGAAATTCAGGCCTTCTCTTTCCCTGTACATGTTTTTAACTCAGCGTTCAGAGAAGGGCTGCCTCCCAAGCCGACCAGGGCTCTACCAGCTGTCCAGACTTCTCCTGGACTCCCCCTCTTTCCCATCAAGATACCCAAGGCAACGAAGACAGGGAATGCCAATGATTCCAGGGCATTTTTCATGCCTGCCTCCCCCTTTTATCAAGCAAAAACAGAATCCTAGAAAACCAACAAGTTCATACAAACAAAATAGCTAAGGGGGAAAAATACCCAGAGGTGTTTAATAATTACACATGTTTATGCCATAAGTAATTAATGATAAAGCCACTCATCCCAATTTCATTCTCCTCAGATCAGTAGATGATGCTTTTCCCCTCCCCAGGACCCACAAACACAGTTAAGAGATGCAAAAGTAAAGCCCACTATTATTGAATAGCTTGTGTAAGGCCAAGTTAACCTCAAGGACTGGGGTTACCTGGTCCGCCAATCACTAACTCTACTGGGAACCCTGAGAACTTTCCTGCCATAGTTGTGGCTGATGTCATTCTTAGAGATGCTGTTTACACTTGTGCAATGTATTACCTGCACAGCTGAACACCGCAACCCTTTATAAGTGCAAAGAGATGGGAGGGGGATAACAAGGTCTCCTACACCAGCCCTGATGCAGGCAAAAGCTTCTTTAGACAGATCCCATACAGTAGGGAACAACTAGAGAAATCTAAAACTACATCCTCTGCAAGAATATAAAGTTATCAGAAACCACTGTATCACTGAATTCTTCTCGTCTTAGCTAACACCTTCCTATTCATCTCACCGATCCTCTAAAATTTGTGAAGCTATTTCTGGGTGATGATACTGAGTCTTAGATACACCGTTCTAGCAGATGCATGACCTGAGAAGAATTACTGCTTCATTTATGTGATGGCCCTAGAGCCTCTTACAGGGGCCTATATTGTACTCTGCATCTTCTGTGACCTCAATTATTACCGTGTTAGGAGACCACCTTGGGCGAGATCCACTGCTCTTAACAAAGACTGTCTTATTTCATTTTCCTGCCAACACTACAATGCAGCCATCACAGTATCTAGAATATATTTTGTCCTTGAGGTCCTCATCCAAGTATGGGTGTAGGTATTCAAGGAAAGCGTTAAAACTATTTCCCCATTAGTGATGCAGCAGACCAAATTTCTGCGGTTGAATGTGAAATGACAGGTTAAGGGATTAGCAGTCTGATGAATCTCATTGGCAATCTCCTCCAGAATCCTCCTAAGACATCCCAGTAGCCCAACTATCCTTTTAGCCTGATCATTTGCTTGAAGGTGATGAGGCAGGATGGTGACAGCTCAGATAAGGCTCCTGTCCACAACTTCCATAAATTCAGACCTACTGTCAGAAATGATAGCATCTGGAAAGCCATGTGTTGAAAGTACCTATGATTATTTTTAAAAGGGCTAGAACTAGGGTATCTACGAGCATCTTGAGTCATTTTGAAAAGAAATCTATGCCTCAATATTTCTGCCAAATTAAAACTGATCCTTGATGAAGTCACTGGTCAACAATATGTTCACAAAACATCTTCACATATACCATTTCCAGCAGCTTATGCCTAATAGCTTGATATTATCCTTAATAGTCTTCAACATCATAATCCATTCTAGGCTCCTAAATGTAACTTCCAGTTACTCAATGCATGATGTTCACAAAGTATTGTATGTAGAATGGCCAAAATCAAGTGATGACTATCCTTAGGAATAAAGAGTATGATTTTATTTTTCTGTGTTTGTTTACTCAGGCTGGTTACTTGGAATACTGAGCTGTTCCAGAGTCATCCCTTCTGCTACAACCAACTGGAAGGAGAGCCCAAGACATGTCACTTGTAGTTGTGTGGCTTGATGTGTCAGGCTATGTAGATCAGAAAGCTTTAAGTCAAAATCAACGTGGAAAAAGAGCATCAGGATTGTTTCAGGCTTGTATGCAACTAGAGTCAGAGGGAAAGAACAAAAGACATTATATATGTACTGAATTATCAAACTTGGCAACGAGAACTCAGAGGAACTTGTTGCGGGTACCAATGACAACGGGTGGTTATTGAGAGAATTCAGAAGGTCTCCCTTCTCATAGTAACAGCAAAGACAACTTCATGTGTTTGGCTGTTGAACTGTGCAGTCTGTGTGTGACTAAGGTCTCAGGGATTTCGTAGCCAAATGCAGTTTCAATGTGGTGAGGTGCAGATGCCACGAGGTGAAACACAGTGGTTTTTGGTTGATCCCGCTGTGCGAATGCAGACTCCTAAATCAATAAGCACTGGACACCTTGAATGTGGTTACATAGCGGCAAAGACAGCTCCATAGACAGGATTTCCCCCGTAGGAGAATCAGATGGCCCAATAATGCTGATGAGGGAGGATGTGAAGAGCCCCGGAGAGTTTTCAAGTTCTTCTGTCTGTTCAAGAGTCTCACTGAGTCATTGCATTCTTTCGGTGCATTTCCCAGAGAAGCAGCTCAGGGGAAGGTAATAATGCAGATTCTGGTTTCACATGTTTAGTTTCCATTCCGATTCTTGCCTTATAAGAACAATATTAATTCCCAAAAGTATTTTGGCAAGTCTACCTCCAGTTGGGAAATCAGGATAACTATCCTGACCACCATTTTAGGTGGTATCCCAGCTGATATCCCAGGAATTTGGGTCTCCATGAGGCTATAGACAGAAATTCTAAATTGAAGGCCCTTAATACAAAATGCCACTCAATTAGTGGTAACTATGTAGACCCAGAGACAGTTACCTTTAAGTTTGGGCAAGGTCAAATCTGGCAGTGACCGAGATGCCTTTTTCCTTCCCCAAGAAACCCTGTGAGAGGACTGACCTTGGAACACTAGAAGTGGGCTCTGCTCTCCTTATTCACAATGCCCATGACCCATCCAGAAAAATCCTATCTTCTTGGGGAGATGCAGCTGATTCCACCTTGGAGAGGCACTCAGGTTCTTAAACTTATTTGTAACTTAGAGTAAAAGATAGTTTTGGTTGTCAAGCCCATCAATGCAGTGACTGGAACTAGGAGAAATAGAATTACATCATCTTACCCTTGTCTGTTCCCTAGAAAATGCCTAAAGGAATTCGGTTGACAAAATCCTGCTGCTTGGTCTAATGATGCCAAAACCTTGGAACCTAATTATTTGTTCTTGGGACATGCTCTAACTCTGGAAGTGGCAAATGCCTCAGTACTAGGAGAATCCAAGTGGACCACCTATAGAGGAGACTATAAATGGGATTTTTATGAGGCTTATGAGTTGGATTAAATAACCTCCAATCTTGAATTTAGGATTCTTTTTTTCTACTGTCCAAGGTTACTTCCCTTCTGAGAAATCACAATTTACATTCACAATACAAACTCCAGCAACATGAACTAAATGAACATTGCATTCTGAAAGAATACATACCAGGGATAATGGCTATGAATTGAGATGAAAGCAGTCTCTACAGCTTTGACAAATGGCTTACTAAGAATATACCTGAGACAGGTCTTGACCAATTATCAGTAAACTACCACCTAAATTACCTTCAGTCTAACAGCCAGGATCATTGAAACCAACCACAAAAACATCGTCGTCACCACCATCCCCTATCCACTTACTGTAGAACTTTTCTGAGTTATAAATCCAAGAGCAGGACCATTAGGTCATAGAGTACATGTATTCGATTTGGTCAGTACTTCCAGATTTCTCCAAGTGGCTGCATCAGCCTATACTCCCACCAGCAGTGTGCAAGCGTTCCAGTTTCCCCTCACCTCCAAATAAGGTACCAACAAATCCAAGAAGTGTTAACTTCTATGAAAGGCCTAAGCTTCCCACTGCAAAAAAAGCTTGCCCTTAATCCATTCTCATCTTACTTGGTAAAATTGCAAATTCTAAACCATGATTGATGGTTCTAGTGAGTGATGTTTGTAAAAAATCTCAGTCTTAAGCAAAACAGGTGAGAAAAACCATTATTAGATATGTTTGGGCATCATGAACCATCAGAAGCAGAGCATAAATCTACTCAGGGCTCTCATGATATTTTCTTCAGAATAAAAGCTTCTCTGCATATGAATCCAAGGAAGTGGAATGATTGACAATGTCTTCAGTGTGCTTCAAGGTATAAATAAAAGATAACGAGATTTGCTAGGGTCTCCGGGTGGAGATTGTACTCAGATACTTTTCAGTAATACCTAAGGATGGTTTTGCATAGTACCTGTTGCTATTGGCCTATTTTTAAACAGGCTCCCAATTCCATCACAGAAGAAGTTTGGGAAGGGAGGCCTGAAAGAAATAAGGTCTGAAATAATCCCTGACAATGATAAATTAGTATCTTTTGGCAAAAAAAAAAAAAAGTAGTTGGGATAAACCCTGGTCATCCCGTGCCATTGTAAACCTCAACTTACAAGATCCCTAAAAGTAATAAAAGAGGCACTCGAACAAAATGAACCCTAAAAGATGAACCTACAGTTGTCTCTGACACTTCAGAGACACTCCTCCTCACCCAGAAACTGGATGGCTGTGGCAGTGAGGGGCGCTCTGATGTTAGACTTCATTTCCTCTGCCCTTGGCTTCAAGATCTCCACAGGAAAGAATGAAGCATCCTCACTTCTTTGAACTGAGGGAAGGCTGCTAACCTGGTAACCCACTATCAGAGAGGGAAGCCAACAGGTCAGTGCAGGAAAAAGGGCCCAACTATCCTATCCGCTGGAGGCGGATCCCAGCCATAGGGTAAACAAAGACCTTCCATAATCCCTCTACTCTGCAAATTCTCAGCTGCATTACCTCGGGGGAATTACTCAGCTTCTCCAAGACTCAGTTTCCTCACTTCAGACAAAAAGATAAAGACTAATCCACCATGGCATTGGCCAGCATGAATGAGACAACGGCAGCCAAGGACAGTACCTAGTGCATAGGCCTCACAGGTATGGCTGTGCTTACTGAGAGTAAGCACAAAACAGGTGAGATGCAGATTCCTACATGGGCTCTACCAACTCATGCACAAACTTATACTCATTCATTCACACAAATACATCATACATTGAAATGCTCAGATATGCACTCATACCCATACCTACCCCCCCCACACACACACCTGCACCCAACCAATTTATGAAAGGCTTTGTCACCATTTCTCTTCCCTGATCACACTTGCCTTGTGCTGTGTTCTAGGGCACCACCATGCCCCCTAGGCACGCAGATTTTCCTGATCACAGATAGCGGTGGAGCTGAAACAGGGCCCAGATGGCTTCCAAAGCCAACTCAACTCCTTGGGCATCACAGAACTTTCCAAAGTGAGAATGACAAGGCTTCTTGGAAATAATCCAGTCTGGTGGTTCTGACACCTCTTCTTTAGCAGTGCAATACTTTCTTCAAAGAAAATCTCACCCAATGACCCCCAGACGGAAGGCAGGTACAGACAGGGCTGCACCTGTCAGAACAGGGTGGGTATCCAGAGCCCTGTTTATCGGCCCCCTCCCCAGGTGACCCTGAGATCCTCCAAAGAGCCATTGGGCTCCAGGAAACACCCTTCATTTAGCATATGGAGGAAATGGGACCCAACGTGATAAAGCAAATCACCCGGTTCCACATGAGTGGTTTGTGAAAGGGCAGGACCTACACCTAGATCTACTGGCTCAAAATCCACCACTCTTTGCCCCGAGTTGCCAAAATATAGCCATCTAAATATCAGCACTTATATTAAGCATTAAATCCATTTTACTAAATAGTAACTACCCTCGCTGTATATGATGCACCAAGCTTTCGATGTCAACTAATTTGACTTACTCTCCTTTTCATTGCCCTTATATCTTGTTTAATAAGACATTTTATTCAGATACTGCTGAGGTAATAAAGGAAGGAGCGTGGTTGCCAAATGTACTGCCATTTTTATTTTTAGCTTCACTGGAGTAAGGGGTTATTTTCTTGTGAAAAGGATGAAATGCAGCTGCCGGCCTTTTAAATTGTATCACGCAATCCTGCTTTTGCCCGAGCAATAGATTTCCAGATAACTGCAGCAATCTTCTCGAAGTGTTTAAAAAAAAAAAAAAAAAGCCACTATCACCCTCTCCAGTCCCTGCCCAGCCTCAATTGTAAAGCATCAGTATGAAGGGCTGTTTGCACCCACCCCATGAATCTACTGAAACCCACCGCCGGTGAGAACTGGGAGGCTACACTTCAGGCTCTGTAGCCAAGGGTGAGAACTCTGGCATACCCTATCATGGTTTAAAAAGTGATAGTAGTGATGAGGAGGAGGATATCAAACTAACATTTACTGAGTGGTTATCACATACAGGTGCTATGCCAGGCGCTTTATATGCATCATCTCATCCCATTTTCACAATAACCCTATGAGGGAGGTATTATTATTATCACCATTCCACAGATGAGGACACCAAGGCAACAGAGAGGTTAGGCAACTCGCCCAAGGTCACCCACTGGTATATGGTAGAGCCAGGATCTGAACCCAAGCCTGCTGGGCTGTGGACCCTGCACTTAGAACCAGGCTCCTAGACCTGCCTTGTCAATAGCCAAGGCTTTGGAGTCTGAAGACTTGAATCCAAATCTACTCCATTGTGCACTAGCTGTGCGTCCTCAGGCAAGCGCTGAACCTTTCTGAGCTTCCTCTTCCTCATTTGTAAAACAGACACAGCAGCACCAGCTCACAGTGTCACTGTGCGGACGGTGTCTTATTCCCCTTACCTCAGGGCAGGAGGTCCTTCCCTTATTAATATTTAAATTCTGAGCTCAGGTCCCACGTTAAGGAAAGGATCTGAGTCCTGGTGCAGGAGTAGGTGTGCCATAAAAATTGCTGAGCAGAAGCTTAGAAAAAGCAGCATAGGAAGGGAAGAGAAGGAGGGCAAAGAGTTTTGACTGAGTGTCGCTCTAGCTATGAGCATCTCCAGCAAACACAGAGGGACCAGCAACAGAGGAAGAAGACAGACAGGTGTGCAGGCTGAAGATGTACATGGTTTTACAGTGGATTACATGACGCACGCATTTCACACTTGGGATCTGTGTAGTCCCAGGAGTCAGAACAAGGACCAATGGACGAAAGTTCCAGGGGAACAGATTTGGCTCATCTTCAGAACAAACTTTCTACTTGTCTCGAGCGGTTTGCACTGCCCCTGATTCTAGTGAGCTCCCTACCACTGGAGACCCTCGAGAGGGGTCCCTGAAAAGGCTGGATAAGGTCCATCCACTCTAACCCTGAAATTCTTTGATTCAAAGGTCAAAATCCCAATTATGCCCCTGAAGATCCAACTTGAGACTAGCAACTAGCTAGACTAGTTGCCATCTAGCTCTTAGATTTGCCGCAGCCACAGGGCAGCACAGAGCTCTGGAGGAGGCTTCTTAAAGACACCCGAGGCCACGATGGATCCCACAAGGTGAAGAAAGACAATGACAGGCCTGCGTCCTCCTATGTAGAATTCTGGAAGTGTCATGTCTTAGTCTCAGGAGAGAAAAAGGCCAGAGATTCCCAGCAGAAAAACAACAGAATCTCCTGCTGGGGCAGGAAAACCGTCCACTGAATAGAAAGCCACTCTGCTTGTTTAGAGCAGTGTTACAGGCCCAGGAAAGCAGGATGATGGCAACGTGACCAGGTAATGAAGTATGGAGGCATAGCATCTGCCCCCCAAGATGCCCCGGCAGCACCGGAGATGTGGATGTGACCACAGATGCTCCCTTATGCCCACAAACACCCAGGGGGAAACCCCAGCGATTAATCCATTTAATGTGCAATGTCCCACTACTGGATGAACTCAAGATAAAAAGGGCAGGCTACTGGGTCACACCTCCAGCCAGGCACTGGGAAGACCAAGAGCAGAGATGCCCATCTCCTGGAAACCGGTTTACTACAACCTAGAACTGAACATGATGTGTAAGTATGCATTTGTCTCCAGAGCATGAGACTGAAGATTTCAGATGAGTGTTTTCATTCTGCCTTGGAAGCTGGCTTGTCTTTGTGACCAGGACAGCTCTTACTCCTAGCCTCTGGTCTTTGTCTCTCCTGCCCCACCCCCCCACAACACCTTGTCATGCTAACGACAACACAGATACACGAGACCTCCTTCCTAGTCAGCTCAGCCTGCTCTGCCTGTTGTTGTTGCCTGGTTCCGGGAACACCCTTCCCAGAGTGCATCAGACACCCAAGAGAAACAGAAATGAAACAGGAACCAACTTGGCAACTAAGCACGTTCCCACATACTCATGCAACCACAACACACGGATTGAAAGCATAGTCTCTGCTGCCCCACTGCTGAGTTTGAATCCTAATCCCAGCCCTTCCTAGCTGTGTGACCTTGTCCAAGTTACTTAACCTCTCTGGTTCTTTATCTGCAAAATAGCAATATTAATAGAACCAACCTTGTAAGGTTGTTATTGGAGTTAAATGGGTTAACACATATAAACATTTAGATTTCTGCCTGGTACAAAAGAAGCGCTTGCTCCCACTCCCATCTTCTTCCTCCATGACTGGCGTGGTCATTTTTTTTTGGAAAGAAGCCCCCCACTCCTCACCACCCCCCCTCCAAACTGCTATAGCAAATCTGTACTCGTATTGGGGCTATATGCATTTTAAGAGTTTGGATGGTTCTCAGAACGTATTTTTTTAAGGTCAGGTACACAAAACATTTTTGATAAGAAAACTACTCTATTCCAACCCCTCCTAGACTCTAACACTCTCAAGCAACCAGGGCAATTAAATCGTCAAGACGTGATGTGTGTATGGCAGAAGTACTCCAAGGCCTGATATAAAAATGTTCATTACCAGCCAGGCCCCGGCAAGATGACCAAATTAACCTCATCGCCAGGAGTATATTAAGGAAGAATAATAAATTATTCAAAACCTAATGCTGATAGAGCAAAAAAATATTTATGGAAAAATCATCAGATTATTGCATTTTAATCATGATCCTGTTGTATGGCCAAAGCGTTCAGTCCTCAAAGCACTTTGGCAGAAGATACGCTAGTCCCAGAGTGACTTGATATCAGTGTCGTCCCCAGGAAAATGGACAGCATAACCCAAAGGGAAGAAAAGGTCAGCAGATGAGGCTGTAGATCTGAAAAGCAGAAATCTGTGGAGGCATCCCTAGGTGTATTTATAAGAAAGCCACCCGCTCGGCCACGGTGGCAGGCAGCCATTTGGACGTGCCTGTGCCTTCACTTAAATCACCCTTCTCTTCAAAAGCAGCATGGAACCCCCAGCCCCTCAAATTTAATTCAGTGGCCCTTGAGAGATAAAAAAAAAAAAAAAAAAAAAGATCATCATCGAAAAGGAAATACTCAGAAACCGGCAGGAGACACCTCCCCATCCCCGTGGCGCTGTTCGCTTGTGCTCCCCGCGCCGGCCCCCGCACCCCCCCACCCTGTTTAATGTCTCTAACTTTATGCCATGTTCTCTTCCTCTTTCAGCACGGCTGAGCAAAGCTGACAGGCGGATTCCTTTGCTTTTCAGGGTATTAAAGCCACTTTCCCGCTCTGACAGCCTGTTCTACTCTGCCACCTTATAGCTCTGACTTCACACTCCTCTGGGCAGCCAGTCCTTCCTGACAGACCACTGTCACTTCCCATCATCCTCTCTGTATATCCTGTTCTCTCCCCCTCAGCATGCATCCCGACTTTCCAACCAATGCAATTATTTTTTTTGACAAGCCATCCATCAGTTTTAACTTTAAAAGCACTTTCTGCTGATATCCATTGTTAAATCCTTTGCTTTTTTATGGGGCTTGCATGAGAGAATATGATATCAGACATTCAAACTACCAAACCATGTAAATTTACTTTGTTCTCAGCTATGTTTCCAATTTCACGTCCAATTTTTCGGTACATTATGCGTAGTTGTTGTGCTTAATATGATGTTGTCAAATCCCATTAAAGTTCACTGCATTGCACGGCTTTAAAAACAGGTTACAATTTGCATTCTATAAAGAAAGGAAGGAGTGCAGTCTGAAGTCAAGCTGAATCTTATTAAAATTATCTGTTCAATTGTTACATTTGTAGATGGAGTAATTTTGAGGCATTAGCTGAGACACATATGAAAATGTCAGCTTGCCAACTAACGACAATGAGAGCAAAAGGAATATCTCTGCGAAACTCAATAAAGCTCCTTTGCTGGTGACATAAATTTGATGATAATCCGAGGAAATGAATAAGGGACCATCCCGTTTGAATAGGAATTACCTTTTCTATTAAATCACTTTGGTGTGTTTCCATTTGGCCTACATCTTGGTCCTAGGCCACAGTGCATCTCTGGAGACTTATTCCAATACCAGTGGGGTGGGGGAGAAGTGCAAAGAAGGAGAATTTGTAAAAAGAGAAGGTCACTCCTTTGAAGGGCATTGTACTTGGAGGGGTCTCAAGACATCCTAAAAAAGAGTCTTTAAAAATATTTTCCTCCCGTGTGGAACAAGCACAAAGAAGAAAGGTGTCTCGTGCACCACCAGCGCATGGGTGACCACGCTGATCTACAACCCAGTCTCTGAGCAGAGAAAACGCATGGGGAAATGCAAACACGCCGCACAGGGGAAAATGCTTCAGGTGCTGCAGGGACGGATGGGGATTTAGAGAAAGGGCTGAAGACCGAGATTTATGAGACTGGAACCAATATGTCAAGCGGTTTCTAGGGGTTTTCCTCTCCCATGGAGTTCCCATCCCAGCTGTATTTATGACAGCACTGATTTCTGCATGTCTTGTCATTAAATCTAGTCTCTGATTTTAAAGGTATCCATCACCGACACTGAGCAGAATTATGCCGTTAGGGGCATTATTAACTGAACCATTGACTTCATTGACTATAACAAGTTGAATTTTTGTTTCACACACAAAAAGTATTCCCAGTGCAGACATCTACACCCCCTTCAAAGTTATTTTATTAAGGAAACCATAATTTTAATTTTTCCAATACAGTCAGTATTTAGGTAAGCCATGATGATAAAGAATAAAATTCAGTGACTATGGAAGATGTAATGAGGTGCTAAGGAAGTTGGTCATGAGGCAGGGAGAAAAGGACAGAGCATGTTTTAGGTTCAGCTCACACAATGACTTACTGTGTGACCTTAGGAAAGTCACTTAACCTCTCTGGGCCCTCATTTTCCTATCTGTAAAATGAGAGTAACTATTTCTCACAGTTATTATACGAATTGAAAGAATTAATCCATGTATAGTATCCTGTATATTCTGGCACACTGTAAGAGTTTAATAAACACTGCTATCCTCCTCCTCATCACCACCACCAATAAGAGATGGAAGAACAGAATACAGAAAATAAAATGTGAAGAATAGGGAAGAAAAGGCCTATCAAGAAGTCTAGGCTGCAGATGAAAATGAGTGTTTGGGCTAGATGCAATGAGAACACATAGGTTTTAATTCTCATGACATCTAGTCATTTGGCAGCTACTCTCAGGGCACTGTTGAAAAAAGATTCTGAGGCCTCATCCGAGTTCTGGGAGAAGAGTCATACAATCAATGACTTGCGCCCATGGTGAAAAGTACAGGTGGCATAAAATATGTAAGTTGAAAAGACAGCCAAAATGTCAGGACCCTGCATGGAAGGGTAAACGTAAAGCAGGGATGAGTATCTGGGCAAGGAGTCTATGGTTAACCACACAAATAAAAAGACGGCAGAAGGCAACTTCCAAATGGGCCAGAAGAACCAAGCAAACAGGCAATAGGGCTTCCAACAAGGAGAGCTGCACACCTTTCTCCTGGCTTCAGCCACCTGATCGGTGCATTTATGGCCATTGTCCACCAAGCAAGATCATCTCAACCATTCTGACATATCAAGGAAGGCAAACCAAACCATATCCCATGTTGTCAGGTCTGAGAAAAAGGAGAAAGACCACGAAGGTGGTTAAATAAAGCTTCGGAGCAGGAGTAGCTTTGTTCTGCAGAGTAAGAGCTCTGCCTGAAAGGGAGGAATTAGCCCTTACAAAATAGTTTGTTTAATGGAATGTGGAAGGAATGAAGGTGGGTCCAATGATTTCCCCCCCGCACTGTCGGGAAGTCTGGCCTCCTGAATGCACAGGAGACCGATACCAACTCTGAATAAAGACCTGTTCAAGTTTCACATTTGGTTCTTACCACAGCAGAGGAACCAGAAAAGAGATAAAAAGTAAAAGGGAAGTCAATGGGGAGAAAGGTGGGGGGTGGGCAGAACAATCGGAGGATGAAGGAGTTTACTTCTAAGGCACATTCATAAGTCTGGATGACAAACACTGGAGGTGGAGCAATGGAATAGGAAGCTTATCAAATATTAAATGCCTAGTCAGGAAGGAGTAGGGGGAGGAAGGGGATATTTAAACAGAGTTGTAGGAAAACTTCCTCTTGAAATACTAGATCTTGAAAATAAAATGTCGGGCACCTGGGTGGCTCAGTTGGTTAAGCGACTGCCTTCGGCTCAGGTCATGATCCTGGAGTCCCGGGATCGAGTCCCACATCGGGCTCCCTGCTTGGCGGGGAGTCTGCTTCTCCCTCTGACCCTCCCCCTCTCATGCTCTCTGTCTCCCATTCTCTCTCTCAGATAAATAAATAAAAAAATCTTTAAAAAAAAAAAAAGAAAAAGAAAAGAAAATGTGCTGGTTTGGTTTAAAAGTGACTTTGGAGGACCTCAGTCCTACCGCAGGTAGTCCCTTTGGGACGTCAAGGACAGAAGCATCTGTACCTGGGGGTGGGCGCACACACACACCCCCCTCTTTCCTACCTCAATTAAAGGTCTTTAATGACTCCTCTGAAAGTTCTCCAGATAGACTGCTACTGGAGTGGAGATTCAGCCCTACATACTATGTCCAGGTGAAAATATGTCATGGCCTAAGTTTCCTTGTTTGAAGGGGAATTAGTCCTACACATCATCCAACCCTCCCCTGAATGGCTGGAGCAAAGAGTCCATATAGAATCAGGCTGATGTTTGGCACATCCTGATCTGTATTTGTGTTCATCTTCCTAACACCAGAGTGGACATCTTTTGGGAGTAAAGACCGTATATTGCACTACTTTATGACCCAGTCTTGTAAACGCACCACCCAGTATGAAGTAGGACCTCAATAAATACATCTGTTTGAGGAAGCTAACGTCAGGCAGTAATGATTGAACCTAAAATAGTGCAAAAGAACCAGGCCTCCAGCCACTTGGCATTTTGTTTATTTATTGTTTTTTTTTTTTTGTTTATTGCCAAATCTCATATCCTATTAAAGATTTACATGTCAGTGGCAGCAATATTCCTGTTTAAATATCTAAGGAGTGACTCCATTTGCTTCTCCCTACATTATTAATTTGATTGGTTTTAAAGTTATTGGATGTGAGAGGCATTAGACAGACCACACACAAAACCCGTTCTCCTCTCTCTAGGAAATCACTCTAGTGAAACGAGATGGCCCAGCTGCCCACCCTCACACCCGCTCTGCAAGGGGAGGCCTCAGCTGGGAGTATACAAAGCTGCACGCACCACAGGGGAGAGGCACTTCCTGGGGACCCAGCAAGTCATGAGCATCTCCCATGACTGGTACTGTGAGACCCCGTCTGACCTGTGCTTCATTTTTCTATTCTTTCTTCAGAAATTTTTGAGAGAGAGTGGTAGAAGATCTTAGCGCCCAAAACGGAGGAGGATCTAGGATGTGGTACCATCTAAGGAGAAGAAAATATAGCTCCCAGACTCAGCTCTGCCATAACCAGCTATAGGACTAGACTATCCTTAGGAATTTTCCTTTCCATTCATTGGCCTCTTCACCTGTAAAATGCATGGAGAAATTTGGATAGGAGAGATTATAGCATCGACCTGTCGTCAGTCAAACTCTTAGACTCACAAGGCCCAGGGGCTGTGAATGTGGGAAAGCGTGAGGAGGAGGCAAGTGCCCCAAATGCCCCCCAAGACGAGAATCAGGCTAAGTATTCAGATACAAGCAGAAAAATACAAACAAACCAGATGAAGGTCAACTCAAGGGATTTGGTCAAGATGATGTTGACATTCAGAGAGAGAGAGAGGGAGCGTAGCAGGGAGGGTGGGAAGAAGGGGGAGAGAATTATTAATAATTCAGGGACACTGAATCTTTGAAAATCAAGTTTTTAACATTGTGTCTACTTGAACATGGCAGCGAAGCATCACAAGGACCCACAGCAAATTGGAGGATTTCTCCAGACCCACAGGACTACCTCTGCATCTTCCTCAGGCCACAAATCCCAGAGAGAGAGGAAACGTATCCAATCAAACAGATACCTCCACAAAAGCTGCAGTCTTATAACCGTAGCAACAATTTTTATAGAATGTGCTAAGGATTCCAAAAAGCTTCTTTTGGTGAGTATACCCTTGAGTTTTCATGAGATGAGCTCCAAAGACTGCCTGATATTCCATGAGTCTAAAAACCTACTATCACTCCCTCATACAGAAGTATTTATGCATCTCAGAATAGTAAGTGGGCTAAGCCCTGCAGTACCAACAGATGAAATCACCTACATTGCTAAAAGATTTTCCAGCTAGTGCCGAGAACAAGGATATGCACACCCACGAGGTAAACAAATCCTGAGCCTAGGCTGTCATTCTCTTTCTTAGCAAATCAAAGTCAAACTTTCATTTTGGCTTTACAACTGTCGACAACAGGCCCCATACAAGGCCGTGCACTGAAGGGGTAGGAGCAGGAATCCAGGCGATGTGGCCCAGGCTGGCATTTTAGCTCTGTCCCTTCTTAGCTCTACGACCTCAGTCAAGTTACTAAATCTCCCTCTGGACCTCAGTCCCTCCTCTCAAAACTGGCCATCACGATGATGCCAGCTTCCTAGGGTCATCATGAGGATTAAATGAGTTAAGATATGTGGAGCATGTAGAACCATGCCTGACACCCAGGAAGTTCTCATTGCCTCTTTTCCCTCCGCAGGATACATGCTCCATATCAAATATGTTGCGGTCTTCACTGTCCTCTCCCACCTCCCAACTATTTGAGGGAGGGATTGTCTTACCAGCCACTGTTGCCTTCATGCACAGTGCCTGGGTTAAAGTATAGCAGGTGTCACATCAATGTCTGTAAACTGAACAGGTGAATAAAAGCAAGAAGGGGGCAGGTCCCCAGGAAGGCCCCCACACTCCTGCTCACCGACACTACACCGACACTTTGATCACACCCAAGATCAAAGCCCCTCTTCTCCGCCTGGTGTGATGCTTCCCCAGCTCAAGACATCTGCTCCACAAGGCTTCAGAAGGCATCACAGGGCGATAGTTAAGGCAACAGTTCATAATCAGACTGCCTGGGTTCGAATCCCAGCGTTTCCACTCACCAGACCCTCGTGAGCCTTAATATTTATCCAACAACACCCAGAAGCCACACACAGCTCTAAATGCTCTATTTCCTTAACTCATTTTATCCTTACAGAAACCCAGAAGGTACATACCTTTATTCCCACTTTACAGGCAAAGGAACCAAGGCTTACAAAGGTGTATTTGCCCAAGGTCACTATGTTCAAAGTTAAGTCTTTCCTTCTTTCTACTTGTGTTTGTTCCCAATGAATCCCTTTTAATTTCATTTTTTCTTTCGGTTTCCTTCCTTGTTGTAAGGTATGAGGGACTAAATGTACCACTCTGAGGCCAGAGTCCGACCTCAGGTCGAGTTGCCTCCACGGCCGTGCATTTTCTTGGTACCTGGAACAGGGCTGGCGAGAGAGATCACATGAGAGAAGGGTCTATTAATTGATATTTATCCTCCTCCCCAGATTCCAGGCACAGGGTTGTTTTGACCACACTAACATGCCCAGATTCAGGAAGCTAGTTCTCCATGGAGAAGGGGCATGTGGGGTGGATCCTTCTCAGACCTGAGCCCAGCACCTGCTGGCCAGCCAGCCGGAGTCAGGGTACAGCACAGACCATGGACAGCACAGAGGTGTGTTCTTTGGAGCAAAGCAGTCCCAGGCTGGTGTTCTGCCAAGACCCAGAGAACATGGCCAGGGGGCTACACTGGAGCCCACACCCCCATGACCGCCGACATCCACACTGCTTAGCGTGCTACTGGATGGGAGCACTCACAGGACAGACTTCTCAGACTCGGAACACCGGAGCTGGCCCTGTCACCTGGAGACGAGGGGGAGGCTACAATCCGCCCAGGCGGCGCCGACACCCCCTCTCTCCCCAAATCCTTACACACTGTGTAACTTACCCACGAGCGCTGTTCCCTATTTGCAGCCTACAGAGCAAGCATGCCATCCTGCTCCTACTCCTTAGCAGAGGAGACCGTAGGCCCTGCCACCACTTCTATACAGCAAACTGTTGCTAGGTTTATGTAAATACCATGGAAACCAGAGCCATAACACAGAAAGACTCGCAAAGAAGCAACTTAACATAAGGTCAACAAGGCCCCTGACAAAAAGTGTATACAGTGCTCCATCTTCAAAATACAGCCAACTCTGTTTTCCTTCCTAACCCATAGGCTACAAAGGCTAATGAGATTCACAGACAACGTATTAAATGATGGAATTCTCCACAGAGCTCCATTTCTTTCTATAAATAATTTTAAAACTATTACCCAATAATGTATTGTAATAAAAAAGCTGACAGGGTCTTGCTCAACAAGTAATCAGCGATGTGTTTTCGCACCTGGAGATGGAGAACTTTCTTATTATGTGCCCCTGGTGATTTTTAGGTGTTTCCATAAAACTGTTGCCATTATTTATAAGCCACGGGTTACTTCCCTCCGCCGTAAGCTAAAATTAATGAAAACTTATTTTAAAGATTCGGAAAAGCAGGGCAGAGTAGGGGATGTGCGCCAGGTAGCCCGTGGGGGATGGGGGCGGTTTTCGGAAGTCACCTGTGGCCTTCCTGAGGGCAGCCCTGGTTCCATTCAAAGGACAGGAGGCAGTACCTTTGGAGAGGAGGTGACCTCTTGGGGATGAGGCACTGGGAAGCAGCAATCCCACCCAGGTAGGGGCTGTCTCCACCTCTGCTGCCTCAAGCTTGCCAGCCCAAAGCCCCAAGGGTGTCCCAGACCATAAGAGCCGCATGCGTTGGGCAGTCTCTGCTGCCACGCACTGGACATCCTGCCCACACCCACTGCCTCACCACGTCGGGGTTTGGTACTTGCCAGGTCAGCATCCTACAGGGGCAACTTGCAGGCTGTGGTGGCCAGTGCGCATGCACACACACAGGCCTGGGGCTCCCCACGCCCATCCCTGGCACCCCCGGAGCTAAATGTCAGGAGGAAGAGGAAGCGGGACTATGACAACCACCAGGTCCTTCCAACTCTTCTGCACATTTCTGGGCTTGGGGACATGATTAACACCAGTGGATCCAAGGAGGCCTTACTCCAGTGTCTATAAAAGCCCCGTCCGTACTTCCAGACCCCCTTCAAATATTGTGTCCTCCAAGAAGCCTTCTCTGTTACCCACCATCATCAGAAAGGGATGGCTCCCTCATGAAGTCCATAGCAAGTGTGATCACTTCCATGACACCTACTCACTGGCCTAGCAGTCTAGCTACTTGTACTCTTATCTTAACCCCCTGCCGGACTAGATGGATAAGTAACAACTTGAGTTGACCACGTCTACTCATCTCTGTAGTATCAGTCACTCAGGCCCTCCTAAATCTGGGGAGAGCAGCAAAGTTAAGTCTAGGAAGGACACCAAACTTGGACACTAACACATGGAGTTTATCTCAGGTTGTCCTACAAGTTGTGATCGGGGGCAAGTCACTTAGCCTCTCTGAACCTCAGTCCCATCAACCATCAAATAAGAAAGGTTAGATAAGAGAATTGGTAAGGTCCCTGGTCAGCTTTAAACTTCTCAGACTTTATTATACAAAGCTATGGTATTTGTAGCCAGGAGTGACATACTAACTTAACCCAGCCAGATGACAACTTATTTTTTTAAATGGGCCAATGTGTGTGTGTTGGAAGGGGTGGGGAGAAGGGTATAGTTTGAGGAATTTTTTTTTTCCTTTTGCCACTAAATTGCACCATATAGACTGTGACCTCTGCACTGGGCCACAGTCGCAAGAGGTGATGTCGCCCCATGTTTCCAAAATAACACCTGTCTACTGATACATCTGAATGACACTTAAACTAATTAACTAGCAGACTCCTCATCCACTGAGAAAGTTATCTGTAATTAAGGTGTCAAATACACAATTACAAACCAACCCAGTTTACAAAGAAAGGTCCTTTGGATCTTTGAAAAGAAGGACACAAGAGAGGTTAGCTAACCGTGCGATCTGTATTCCAGGTGACGTCTTGACTAAGACATGCTGATCACAACTTTGAATTCACAAAAGGGAAATAATGAATCTTCTTTCTCACTAGAAAGTGGGGCTCTGATAGTTGGAGAAGCATTCACTCACTGAATCGTGCTTCCAAACTTTGGAGAAAGAACTGAAAAATGCATGTGTTAAAATATCTCCTTGCTCACCCAAATCATCATTTTATGCACTTATATGGCAGCACAAGTGAATTCTTATGAGGCAAATCATGTGAACAGAGAAAAGCTGCAGCTCTGTCTTCCCAGCACATGGGATTCATGACGGCACAAGCTGACTTTTAAACCTGGAGCAAAACACGGCACACTAACAGGAGAGGTGAAACGCGTATTATTATCAGCTCGCCATTTCAACAGCTGGAAGCTAAGGAGCAACCAAATCACACTGGAGCTAACAACTGGCAGCTGCAATTTTCTCTCCCTTTTTGATCCCTTCACAAGTATGTGTTGCATGTGTTTTGACTATTCTTGAAAAGAAGGGAAAAAAAAAAAAAAAACCAAACCTCGGGCAGTCCTTTCACTATGGTTTCTTTTTGCAAGCCTTTTTCAGATGTGATCACTTCATTTAGCAAACCTCTTCTCCTCTGCCGTCATTTTTAAAGACACAGAAAGACAACGGGGCATTTCTCCAGCAACAGTGAGAAGTCAGTGCAAATGCACAGGAGGGGTGGCAGAGCCCAAGGTGGAGAAGCATGCAGCGTTGGGAGGAGGGGTAAGTCTTCTGAAGGACAAGGTCATGAAGGATTCGGGAGAGAAAACAAGCCAAGACAAGCCTGCTTGCCAGATCATGACAGACAAAAAGCCAGACATAACTCTTTGCTCCTGGGGACTCTTTTCCACCTGCTACGTTCCTCTGGGGCTTCTTGACTTGAACCCCTGGTCTACCTGGAACGGCTATCTTGCCCGTGCCCTCAAGTCTCTCAGTCTCTACAGCATGAAAAGCTGAGGTCTCCTTCTTCTTGATGCTGGAAGTCTGCAGCTGTATGAGCAGCGTTGAAAGAACTTAGCCTCAGAGAAGTGGGCAGAATCATAGTGCTCCCCTCACGCCAAGCAGGGCCGACTTCTCCGTCAGGCACAAGGCATACACTCCCCAGAGCCCATGAGACTTCAGGCGGCCACAAAAAATGTTTGCATTTCTTTTAGAAGCAGAAGGGAAAACATGTAACTTTAGGGTGAAGAATATACTAATAGATTTTTTTTCTATGCAACAATAATCTTTAATATTCTTTATGCAGGAAGGGGCCCAGGACGTCCAATGTACCTGGGGCCCATGAAAGTCACCACGGGTCCCTGATTCCACATCATTCTGCCCCTTGAGCCTTTTGTCCATGCTTTGTGGGATTCCCTGCTTCAACCTTCCCTGAATTCAGTGAGTAAATAGACTCAACTCAACTCTCACCTCTTCCCTAATACTTCCTGGACTGCTAACACTTTTCTCTCCTCAGTTTGGAATTCTCCAGCAATTAGGGAGCACACAATAGCCTCATACTCACCAAGTTTCTACTTCCCATGTATGTTATTCCTGCTCCTTGAGCCTCAAGACAAATATTATGTCCTCACTGCTAGGATAACTGGAAGGCTCACCAGTGCCCACAAAATAGGCTGCATGTCTTAGCCTCACATTCCAACCCTCAGTAACTGGACCCCCAGTAGCCTTTCCTTACATCCTCCAACCTACCCCAATGTACCCTGAACCACAGCCACACCAGATACCCACCATTTTCCAACATGCCTCATATTCTTCCCACCTCCAAGCTTTTGTAGAAGTTGTTCTGTCAGCCTAGGGTACTCTCCCCTTACACAGCTTCCTAACAAAAGCCCAACCCATTCCATTAAAGCCTAATTCAGATGTAACCTCTTCCAAGAAGCCTTCCCAGATCCTTCCACTTAAACTAAACCCCTCCCTCTCCTACTTTACCTCAGCATTTTGCTTATCTTCTACGCCTTCCTCAGAGTCTGACTTCTATCCAGAGGCGGTGTAGACCATGAAAGACTTCTTAGTCTGAGTTGCCCCAGAAACAGATGCTGAGATAAGGATTCGAATCAAAGTATTTTGGGGGAAGGGACCCCAGGAGTGGGGGAGTGGGGAAATGAGGCAGAGAAGGAAAAGAAGTGAGAAATGGTGCACGGTACCTTACCAGGTATGTTCCCCCTGCAGGCAATGGGAGCTCGCTGCAATCGGGGAACTCTGGGAGACAGAAAAGAACATGCCTCAGAGCTATCCCAACTGAGGAAGACAGGGCGTTTATTCACCAACACCTGGTGCAGGGGAAGCTGTACCCAAGGGTCGTTAATTCTCTGGCATTTCCAGTCTGTCCTACCACAAGCAAAAAAAAAAAAAAAAAGCTCCAGCTTTCCTTCCCTTGCAAGAGAAAGCTTGCAAGGCTGAGACGAGGAAGATTCTGGCTGGTGACTGGGCAGCGTGCACAGAAACTGTAACATTGAGGGGACACGCTACCCACAGCTTCTGCGGCAAGGGCATGGACTTCTGCAGTCTCTAGCAGCCAGCAGGATCTTGGGCATGCTGCAGGCACTCAGGAAATGCTCACAGAAAGGAAACATCTTTAAGCTCTTGGAAGGCAGGGGCCACATTTTCTTTTCTATGGGCCACAGTGCCTAACCTCAAGACAAGAACTCAAATCATGCATGCTAGCTGAAGAACAGTGAATGATTTAACACACCACCCCACCTCCCAAATGAGACCATGACAAATAAATCGAATTCCCATCTTATTAGCTGTTCTTTATTTCATAAATGCTATCTAATTCATGCAAGCATTATAAACCAACCCTACCCTGTGAGATTTAGCAATGAGGACAGTAATGAAGACATAAGGAGTTAAATAGTCTCTTGAGAAAAGGCACCTATATCCAGAGGAACAACCCAGAAACACTACAGGCCTCTGGGCAACTCCATAAATTTCCAGCTTTCATGCAGCTTCTGGC
The DNA here is from genome assembly GCF_002201575.2 of Neomonachus schauinslandi. Classification (NCBI taxonomy): domain Eukaryota; kingdom Metazoa; phylum Chordata; class Mammalia; order Carnivora; family Phocidae; genus Neomonachus; species Neomonachus schauinslandi. The sequence continues at coordinate 103,945,924 of NC_058408.1, read as the reverse complement.
ACCTCGCCCTCCCAGGTGGTACTGCCTGTAGCAGGAACTGGAACGGAGGATATACTAGAGGTGCTCAGTGGCCCCCATCCCATCTGCTAGCTTCCTTGTAATCAGACCATGTCACACTGGGTGCACCGAGAAATGGCCTCAGGGCCCCGCCTTCACCAGACATAGCCAAAGACTCAAACAAAGAGAAATAATGTAAGCTCATGCAATAGCATCAGGCAAGGGAGGGACAAGCCAGCTTGTCTTGCCAATTTCAGAGCAGAATAGATGTTTCTGCATCTCCAAGTTATCCGCCCTCCTAGGACACCAGACATAGGTCACCCATCAGTCATTCATCTTTATGATGAGTTGCAGCGGCCAGCACACAGTCAAGATTAATGCACATCCTTTCCAAGAAATGTTGTTTAATGGCAAGGATATACTGAGGGTGATTGTTCATGCCAGATCATTCTAGTCAATACAACCAATCCAGTTTCAATACTATAACTAGGAAAAGAAAATCCCACACATTGCCTTGCTCCTAGCAAGAGACAGAGGAATCCAGGCGCAGTGTGTGAGTTGTGCTTTGCCTGTGGAGAACTATCCTCTGGCTGAGTTTCATGAGGGCTGGCCAAGTGAGGACCTGTCTGGAGACCACGGGTTTATTGACTTGACCCAACTATGATAGCCCTCAAGCAATATGGAATTAGCACACAAGAGACCTGGCTCCTACTCATGGCTCTGCTCCTTGCTGACAACATCTTAAGCAAATTACCTCTCCCCTCTGGACCTCAGTTTCTTTTTATAGAAAATGAGAGGATAACCTCCAAGTCTCCCCCTTGCAGCTTTAACATTGTATGAAGTTCTAAGAATCCTCATGCTAGAGTGTCCAATGTTAACTTTCATCCCTGGAGTGACAACAGTAAACTGGGCAACGGCAAAAAAAAAAAAAAAAAAAACCCTCCGAAATGTGAATATCGTCACTAAAATATTTTCATCTGGATAAAGCAAGCTGTCCTACTACTATTTTTTCCCCAAGACAACTTTAGAACTACAACGTTCCAAAGTAAATTGCTTTCTGCTTTAATTAGAAAAGGAAATCAGCAAAAGAGAAAAATAGAATTTGAACACAGCTCTTCCACACGAACTTGATTTTATTCCACTCATCTGTTAGGAGCCACATAGGAATTACTTTGACCACCAGAGGGCTTTCCACACTGACAAAATGCATTAATAAGACATAGGTGGTGAAATTAAAAAATGAAAATTTCCAAGTTACACTATTTAAGTCCATAAAGGCCTGGGGTCTGAAAAGAAAGAAAAAAAATTGGAGTTGCTCCTGAAGAGCATGTACTTCTTTACAAACACGATGAGGAAAAATTCCAATCCCTCCTAAATTCCAGAAAATCATCAGAAGTATTTGACTGGTACATAGAACCAAAGGAAACCACAAGTTAGCTATCAGAGGTGAAAGAGTCTTGTTACAAAGTTATCATTCCCCAAATGTTGAACTAGGTTCTTGTATCCTTGTGCTTATTCAGTCAAAATTTAGAAGTGCTCACAAATATGATGTTTTTAACACATGGGTTGGGGAGAGCCAACACTGTTGAATATTCACCACAGGACAGCCTTGTGACAGTCCTTTATGTATATTAACTTGGTCAATTCTCATAACAATCCTATAGACAGACACCATGATTATCCCCATTTTACCTATGAAAAAACTGTGGCAAAAAGAGGTCAAATAACATGCCCAAGGTCAAGCAGCTAGTAAATGTCAAAAAGAGTTCAGGAATCAACTATCCCTGTCTGCCAACAGCGAAATTTCCACTGACTACAGACAAGCATTCTATAAAAAGAGCCACCATGTACAATAACCTACAGAATGAGGGGAAAAAAAAAAAAAAGTCAGTGAAGGAACAGTCTACTTTTGGGTTTGACTCTCTCTCTCTCTCTAGGTTCTCAGATGATGTAAGACAGCTCCCATGTTCTTAGGAGCAACTCCCGGAGAAGGCCAAGTGTGTTCATGGCCCCTATTTCTACCAAAGTCTGTTCACATTTTTTGTTTTATGAGTTGGAGGTTCCCACATATGATTTCATTTGGCATAAAAGATTCTATTAACATTAAAGTTTAAATCTGTTATTTCAGTAGACATTTTTAGAAAAAAATTTCAGAAAAAAAAAACACAAACCTCTTTGGGTTCTCTTCTCTTACAGCACTTACTCTACTAGAGTGAAGTCATTCTATTTGTGTAGCTCCCTTTCTATATGGTTGAGCTCCCTGAGGTAGGGAATATTATCTTTTTTTTTTTTTTTCTTTAGGTCCTCAACACTTAAGCCTAAGATTTGGCCCAGAATAAAATTTTCAAATATTTGCAGAATGAATAAATAAAGTGGTAGTCTTAGGCTAGCTACTGTGATAGATAAACTATGAAATTTTAGGGACATAACAGAACAGATGTTTATTTCTTCCTTATGAAAAGACAATTCAGGTGTCCATTAGATGTCCTCCACATGATTCGGGAACTCAGGCTCCTTCTACTTTGTGGCTCTACCAACCCTTACACCTCCAAGTCCTTCACCTCCAGCTGGCAGATGGGGAAAGAAAGCATCATGGAGCCTGCAGTGAGAACAGCCACTGGATCCCACTGGGAGGGAGCAAGAGTGCCAGCAACAAGTCCTCACTGCAGAACAAGAGAATAACTTTGGTAGACAGCTGGCCAGACATTTGCTCCACAATGACATCAAGAGAAGTATCAGCCTGAACACAAGACCCAATGTATAACAGACAGCTTTCAAAGGAAAAAAAAAGCCTCTAACCACTTCCTACCTAAAAATAAACAAGGACGTAAATATAGCTATAGAGATACAAAATTATAATTTCTCAAGGAATGTTCATTGCATTTTACCATGACAAACCAGATTTGCTACGTATTGGTATACAAATGGGCAGAAACCGAAACCCAGGCCAGCCTAAGAGTCAACATTCCCACCATTTACAAAGTGTCTGGTGTGCCTCCTTATAGGAGAACACTGGTGGGGAGAAAAACAAAAGGGGAAATGAATGTGTGTTTGGAGAGGCCTCACTGCAACACTGGGACATACAGAGAAGCCCAGAGCCCCCAGTATGTCTGTGTCCACATAGGTGACCTAGGATAAACTATTCAAGTTCCCCTGTGCCTCACCTGCCCTCACCTGTCCAAAGGGAAAGACAATCCCTACCTCTCTTTCCACAATATCCCAAGCAGAGTGTGAGATCGTGTAATAACAGCTGTGGAACAAAATCCATAAAATATCTAAAATCCTCCTAAGTATTTTGGGACAGGGCATGGGACTATTACATGGTCCTCTTCCCAGCTAGATGGGGATTCCTGCAGCTCTCTGCCACTGTAGTTGAGATGCTTCTAGAAACCTCCTCATCAATCATTCTAGCATTTCCACTTTCACTTCCCCGAGAGTCATGCTCAACTCCATTGCTCAGAGTCAACATGTGAGCAAACCCCTTAACCTCTCTGGACCTCCATAACCACACCTGTTCCCTGGGCACTGGCAACACTGTGGACGCTTAAGTAGGGGGCAAGGCCATGGGTCCCCGGAAGGTCCTTCTTCTGAGATCCAAGCTCCGATTCTCAAGTAGATTCAGTGGAGTCAGAGAGACCCGTCGGGCCACCGTGCGGATCCCATCCTCCCCCTCCATGAGTCTTAAAGCAGGCTGACCATGTGGGAGGTGCGGATATTAGCGGGAGCCCCACGCCAGTGTTACTGCAAAGTAACAGCAGAGTACCATGCAATCAGTCTTTAATGTCAGCCCTAACCTTCCTAAATGGGTTTGTAATGAGAAACCCTTGTTTGTCACAGAGAAGGTATGATTGATGCGGCCTAGGAGTGAAATGAAGCCACAGTGACCATCTCAATAACATGAACAGCTGCCAAATATTCATTTAGCAGAATGAGTTTAGAAAACTTTGAGCAGATTGCTTTCACAAGGCTGCCTTCAACAAAAGGAAACATAATTAACGAGCTAATATCAGCATGTGTCTGGCTAAGCTAATGAATATCAAATTACACAGAAACCTGTATAAATCATCATTACCCTGAATTTTAATTGAACTTGCAATTAAACATGACAAATTTTATATACACTAAACCTTTAATTTATACTTTCAAATAAGGAATAATTTATCATTTTTAGTATTTCATAGTTAATTTCCCAATATGTGCACTTCTAATTAACAAGGACAGACAGGCATTTAAAAAAACATACACACTCTCTCTCTCCTATGGCTCCGTTCATAACAATAATTTTCCCTTTTGTATACATTAGAAACTATGTCCAGGAGTTTGAATGCCAAAAGGCCTACCGGCATATTCAAGGAAAGATCTTACAGCCAGAGAATGAGAGGGATGGTTTCCCCTTTTGTTCCTCCTCTCTCTCCTGCAATGATAGAGATCAAAAGGGCAAGACACATTAATGCAACCTGGCCAGCATCTCAGTTACCTGCTCAACCTGGCCCCCAAACTCCGGTCATGTTCAGAACCCAGGGCCTCCTGTGCTGGATGAGCAAACCATCTTGTGCTGCAAAACAGCACCACCTTAGAAATAAAGCACCTTGCTCCAGCGTCAACGCCAGGCCTATTTGTTTACCTGGCCAGCGGTAATGAGCTCACTCTGTGGATGGATTTGTATTTTATTATTATAATTACGCCACCATTATAAACATACCTCGAGCAACCTCAGCATAAAAGGTAGGGAATGCTATTAAAACATACATATAAACACACAGGGAAACAAGACAGGATTGTAAAAGGGCTGCAACAGAAACTAATTGGGTTTGCTTTTCTCAGTAATCCCAACCCATTAATATGGTAAGCAGTGTGGTCTAGGGAGCTGCATGCTGGGAACCAGGAGATGACAGTTCTATACCTGGTTAGGCCTCTAATTGGCTGTGTGACCACAAGCAAGATGCTTCACCTCTCTGTGCCGCGGTGTGCTCAGGGGCAAAACAAAGATAACGAAGACAACTGTGACTCCTTTAAACATGTGAAAATAATTTGAAAAAGAAAACACTATAAAATGTAATAGCATCATTTTGTAGCTATGGAGAAGACAAACTAAAGAAGCAGAAAACAGCCAACGAGGCTCATGCACGCATATTTTTTTAATGCAATGATCATATTAAATATTGGCAATTTAATTCCTATTTCTCATTTGATATGTGAAGGAGTCTAGACAGATATTATCATCACCATTTGAAAGATGAGAAAACAGAGTCACGGAGAGGTCCACTCTGCGAGGCAGAGGCGGGGAGCAGGGATGAGAGTGGGGACTCAGGGCATCTCGGATGAGGCTCTTCTGACCTCACCATGCTTCCTTTCTGCACACTCCCTTAGGAAGACTCACACCCCTATCTGAGAGGACTGACAGCTCAGCAGAATGTCTTAAGTCTGGAGAGGAAATAGGCACCACTTCCCAAGAGCAAACTTGGAGAAGGCATGAAGTCAACAGCGTGGATACTATCTATGCATGGCCAAGAAAGTAAGGACATACATCAGCCAGATGAGTGAGGACAGAGGACATGAGAGAGATATGAAGAGAGAAAGAGTGAGTTGGTTGTAAGGGCCACTCTAAACACCCATCCCTTCCACTGTAAACCGAAAGGCTCCAGAAATTAGATTGAATCAAAAGAAGCTGGGGGTGGGAGTCAGTTAAAGGAAATGAGAAGGAAGAGTATTTTTGAAAAATTAATTACTACTTCATTTCAATTGCAAATTCTCATTTTTGTTTCTAGAGGTCCCCTGACCAAAGAAAACAGAGCAGAAAAGAGGCAAGAGAGAGGTGGGAGGTTTAATGCATTTACTAGAACACAGTGCTTGCCCCTACCCACGAAGCAAAGGGACAAATATTTTCACACATTATCAGATAGCTGAGTAAAACAGCCTCTACCAGAATTTACAACTTGTGAAATCATGCCTGTCCGTATTTTCTCATTACACTGGATGCAGGCTGCAGATGGAGAGTGCACTTTCTGTTTCCTCTTTTCCCTCCCGCTCCCCTCCTTCCACTGTCTCACTACTTCCTAGTTAAACCTTGTCTCAAGTTATCAACACTCTCTGGAGAGATAAGGCTCCTCTCACTTACAAGCTGTCACTAATAATCGAACTTTCAAGACTCCATCTCTAAGAGAGACTCCCTGAGCCACGCAGGTCACGAGAATTAACTGCCACCAGTCCTTGCAGAAAACTCGGCTCATCAATCTATAGCTTTCTCGTCATAATTAGAATAACAGCTTCGAAAATTTGGGCTGATGTTGACTTGGTCTCAGGCCGCAAAGAGCGCTGATTAAAATCTTGGTGTGAAAGTTAATGGTAAGTGCTGGTGGCGTTGCCGTGGAGACAGGGACAAACAATTCCCTCGCTGTGACATTTTCAATGTCCTGGAGAAGAAAAACTGTCCTCTTTAGTGTGGCAGCGTATGAAGCTTATTTATGGCTACAGGGCTTGGTGGATTGATGACTGTCGTAACATACTGTCAAATCCTTTACTGACACATTCATTTTTTTGGAGCCCCTGGTGCAGCAGAAATAAAATAAAATAATAAAAACAAAACCAGAGGGAAAATTCTCCAGCAAACCACAGACGGCCACCAGCGGACCTTCCTCTCACTAGAGGACCTCGGATTTAATAGACAAAAAGGCTTTGTACTTCTTGGCTCCATGGCCAAGGAGAAGAAATAGACATAATCGGAAACTGCTGAATAAGGGGAGAGCAGTAGCGCAGCGGGCACGTCAGCCCAGGAAGGTTTGTTATCAAAGTAAGCTATCTGTAAATATCAAAGATTGGTAACTGTGAATAAGTATCCCCCGCTCTTCTTCTCTTAGAGGATAATAGCTTAGAAATCTAAGGAAGGTTTTGGAAAATTCTCCCAGCCAACGGGACAAACTAGTCCAGCTCCCGTCATCATTACAGAGCCTGCCAGCCATGACCGTCACTTCCACGTTCAATAGAGTGACATTAGTCTCTGAAATCTATGGATAGCTTCACAGTCTACGGAACCTGTTCACATTTGCCATCTGCTTTGGTCTTCGTTACACTGCAAAGCAAGCATCTTCATCCCCGTTTCACTGATGAGAAAGCTGAGGCTCAGTGAGCGCGCCATTCCCCAAGAGACAAAACTAGTTCCCCGGCTGAGCAGGGACCCCCAACCTGAATCTTTAGTTGTCACCATGTGTAACCAGTCACTCTTTCAGACCAGAAACCACAGCCCCCACACGATCTGAACTGGTTTAAGGCGAGGTCTATGAAAAGCTCCCGGGTCTCTCCCCAGAGTGGCTGTATTTCGGCAGCAGATAAAGGGATTCTCGGTGACCGCATCTAGTCCATAAACACTGCTCCAGGCTGTGCCATTTTTCTAGTTCCTTTCATTCAAGGATCCTAGTCATCATCATTATTGTTGTTATTAATAATGATAATGAAATAAACTATGCAAATGTGGGGAATGGCTTTAGCCCTAAAATGCAGGCAGTAATGTGGTAATTTATCCAATAATGGAATCGCAAAGTGATTTTATTTGCTTTTATGGCTCCTTTCTTTCAGAGGAGCTGGGCATCAATAATGGCGGTAGTAATGAAATCAACTATGCAAATGTGGAAATCGTTTTTACCCTAATGTACCAATTTAGCTGGCGAAGGAAATTCAACATGGTCTGCTGTGCTTCCCGACATGGAGAGCCAGGCCTCGGATGCTGACCTCTGCTCAGTTTCCCAGATGTCATCATTGGTTTCCTAAGAGCATGGCCCTGGACCACCACCGCCACTCTGGTGAAAGATTTAGGAAACGCCCTTACCGATTTAAACATAAAGAGGAACTTTAACATGGGAGCAAGGTGTATTCAACAGAATTCATTTTCTAGGCAGAAGCCCCACAAAAGGGCCCCATGACAGGCAGGGGCTACCTGGGCCACCAGCTGGAGCAGATCTTCTTTGGACCCAGCCATTTCAGCACAGCTGTAGAAGGCTTTCGGTGGGATAGATGCCCCTGCCAGAGTCTGCCTTTTATCTGCCTCCAATCTGGATTCAGTCGGGGGCACATCTCTGGCTGGATGGTGGGACCTCTGCACAAGCCCAGGGAACACCAAAGGAGACCATGAGTACAGCATTCCCAACAGCCACTCACCTCTTCTAAGCCCAAGGTATTCACCCGTCACTTCTCTCCAGGATCCGTAATACTGGCCACCATGATAGGGAGGATAAGGGTCAGAGAGGGAACAGGACACAAGTAAAACCTGGAAGGCCAAGAACTTGGAACAGATCTCCATTTAGCACTTATTATGAGTTACAGCTTAGAAAAGCCTGTGAGACCCCTGAAGCTGGAGACCCCATTTTCCTTTATGTCTCCAGAGCTTGGCCCAGTAAGTGTTCAATAGATGTTGAATAAATACAGGAATGAAGGAATAAACAACAAAGAAAAGTGAACAAAGTCGGGGCACCTGGGTGGCTCAGTTGCTTCAGCTACTGCCTTCAGCTCAGGTCATGATCCTGGAGTCCCAGGATCGAGTCCCACGTCGGGCTCCCTGCTCAGCAGGGAGTCTGCTTCTCTCACTGACCCTCCCCCTCCCATGTGCTCTCTCTCTCTCTCTCATTCTCTCTCTCTCAAATAAATAAAATCTTAAAAAAAAAAAAAAAAAAGGAAAAGTGAACAAAGTAGACTTCAGTGAAAGGGAACTCCAGTTGTATACATTCAGGTACTAAAAGTAAAGAACATGCCCGTGCAATCCTGCCCTTAGATCCAAGTAACCAGAGTCCTTGACCGAGGCTCAACTCTTTAGAGAGTCCCACTCTGACCCCCCTCCATCAGCCCCCCACCCCATGACATAGGGAATCCATGGGCCAAGGTATGTCCAGCCTGCAGCTTATTCCCCAATTACTAGACCATGTTACAGGCATCCAGGATCCCCAAATTGCCTTTTCAAACAGTCCTGAGCTACTCTAAGGGATTGAAAGATCTTCTTCTCTGGGTCTTACCCCCCCCAACATCTACCAGGACCGTACCCCTAAGTTCCAAGGGTAGACAAAGGGCAGCTGCCAGTGGGTGGAACTTGGACGGGCAAGCTGGACATCTGCATACATATACGCAGAGGCCTCTCGTGGAGGAGAATGGAGTCGGGGTGGAAAGACAGCGAAGGGAGCATCAGCAAGGGCCTGCATTTGTCCTCTCACCCGGAGCCCCACAAATGTCAGGGGTAGACTTGTATATAGATATTCATGTCCATCCTCCAGTTTAATCTGTTTGCTGTCAGTTTGAGCCCAAACCCTGGCGCTGGTGAGGGATACCTGCAGTATGAGAAAACACAATTACCTTCTCACTCTGGGATGGGCTGAGGACTTGCGGAGGGAAGAAAAGGACCACATGAAAAACCTCGGGTTCCGAACAGATTGTCAATATTTAAATAAATAAATCAAAAGGAAACCCTGGCTGTCAGTTCTAATTAATTCATGGCAATCAGCTCTCTTGTTCTATTAGTTACCATTACAGCAACACACTCTTGAACAAAATACCAGAAGCTTTCATTAGAATCATTAACATAATTTGATAACTGATGGTATTTGATTTCTGACTTTTGCACTTTGACTTGAAGCTTGGTGCAAGATGTGATCTCATTGATTGGCTGGTGTTTTGTTTTTTTTCTCTTCTCACACCCACCACCCCAACCACGAACACTTCACATGACATTTCTTTGTTAACTGTAATTAATGTTCACATTTGTCACAAGTTGTATTATTTGGAAAAGCAGTCGTGATGATAAAAGATGTGACACAGACACACACATGTCTTCTTATCCAAAATGGCTTTATCCTAATTTAGGTTTGGGGGAAAAATAAATGAAATAAGTCAAGCATGTATTTGTTTTCACAGTCAGGATGGATTGTTTAAAGTGATGCCTCTTGGAGAAACAACGCAATTAGCTTTCTCAAAAAAAAAAAAAAAAGTGTCATTAAGGCATGAGTGAAATCTAAAAGAGACAAGAAAATGTGCATTGAGGGTGAACAAGCCAGATTGTAAATCTGTCTCACTTCCATTGACCACAGGTGCTAGAGAAGAGAGGCTGTACCCAGACCACTGGGGTTCAAGGTGACTCATACAGAGGTAGAAACAACCTCTCTCTCTTGCTCTCTATTTCCCTCCCTACCTTCCTCTCTCCCACTCTCCCTTTCTGCTTCTTTTTCTATCTTTGTCTCCTGCCCTCTCACTCTTTTTCTCATTATCTTGAATTTTCTGCAGTTGACCAATGGGAAAAATAACCTAGGCTCTATGTAAGGAATCAAATAAATATTCCTAGCCAAGGACTATCTTTTTGGCTTGAAAGGCAGGCACCAGACATGGGGGAATCTCTGGACAAACATGCTTATCAAGCAGGTACTTTCTCGTTCAGCCGACAGGACAAACAAGGTCTTTTGTGGTGGACCTTTATGATCTCCATGGGCACAAGGTAGGCAGGCAACAGTGTTCTGTTTTTAAAAAGAAAACATTGGGGGCGGGGGTGGGGGTGGCAGGCAGCAGAGAAACATGTTCCAAGAAACCCAAATGCCCATTAAGACTGAGAGTTGGAGGGGAGCTGCAGGGAGGTCCACCTGGCCTGACAGGAACGTTCACTGTGGGTACAAGAAGTGCCATCTGTGCGCATGCACCACCCCAGAAGTCTGCTGCACGCAAAGCATGCGCTGTGTTCGCAGAGCTGAAAGTGGACCAAATCAATCTCCCCTTGCCTTCCCTTCCCCCAATCCAGTCTCAAAGGGGTTTCCTCCATCACATACTAATGGTCTGCAATTTATTTTAAAGAGGCTATTTTGATCCTCAAGAAGTACTTAGGGGAGCCGGGAACCATAAACACCTCCTTTTTAAAAAATTTGTTTCCTTTTTCCCAGCCTGTAATTTAACTCTGACTGGCACCATTCAAATCAAGCGTTCCAAGCACAGACCCCCATCAAGTCAGCTCCAACTTGGAGCACATTTTTACGACCAAGTTAGAAATCCCTTAAAACAAGGTTTTCAGAGGGAAACGTTTGACAGACTTAACTCTTGTGGTGCAAATATGCCACAATGACATGGCAATTAGTTATTCAAAATACGGGAAGGGATTACAAGCTTTTTCAAGTCGCTTCATAAATATGTCCTCTTCTGGTATACAATCAGTAATTATACCATTCTTACTCAAGTGTAAACTTCCTGGGTATGATTTATATCTCATTGAAATCAACACAAAAGTATTTGTTTTCTCAAAGGAAGGACCCTGGCTCTAATCTCCAAGGCTCACACACATCAAAGCCCAAGAACTACTGTTCTGCCTTACCAATGTAAATAAAATCATACACAAATGTTTATGCAAATTAATAGAGAGAGGTCTGTCAAAAAACATTAATCTTCTGGGCCTGATGTGGATTTATATAGTGCTCCCCTAGGAACATTCCTTCAAGGGAGCAGAGGCAACTATGTCCCACTGAAGAGGAAGAGGAAACTAAGGCAGTTCTCCTGGACCCTGTCCTTGTCCCTGCAGAACTAGGACCTCGGGGATATCACAAGACTGAGCTGAAATGGGCCCCAAAGCCATGGATGGATGAAACATCCACCCCTTGTCTACCCCACCACAAAATCCAAGAGGATACAGTAGTTGGCCTCCATTAGAAAAGAAATGAAGAGAAGAGATAAGACCTCTTTGGCTGAATGGATGCCCTTAGCTGTTAACCCCAAGGCCCTGACTCTGGCCTTGCATGGAACAGCCACCCTTTAACTGCCTGTGAGCACAAAAGATGGGGTTACATTGCAGCTCAAGAAATGACAAGCTACAAAAAAATCTTCCTCCTAACACTAGCACATCTGCACAATTTTAGTCTTTGTCTTTACACAGCACACTGGGACATACTCCGTCCCGGAACTCAACATATTACATAGAAATGATCAGTTTCAATATCTGCTTTCTTCACTGGACTACAAACATCTTCATGGCTAGACCTACCCTAGCATACCTGGTAAGAAATGTTTACCATTAGATCTGTACCAGAAGATTCTGAACCACATTTGGTACAAGCGACCTTATTGGAAAAGCAAGCACCAATTTGTTTGAGGGGCTTGGAGTGCTAGAATTATTGGCCTACAGCCAAAAATCTGGCCTCCCTCAAAATTCTTCTCTGCATTGAGTATTTTATTCAACGTGAGAGCTCAAAGTCCCCCACATCTGAACCAGACTAAGGCCCAAGCTGCAGGAGGGCACACCACCACCATCCTATCCACCTCTGTGTAACCAATACTCAGCAGAGTGCCAGGCGCAGAGTATGTGCTTATAAATTTTTTCTGTGAGGAAAGACGTATAGGTAGATTACTTTAGGGATTCGGAAATAGCAGTGTTTCCAAAGATCTTTTTACTATCTGATCTCCTCTACTGTCCCCAGATCCTGCCACAATAGTTGTACTTCAAGGTGAAGGCCCTGGACCAGCAGGTCCCTATTTAAGATAGAAATGTGAGCAGGCCAAGCCTAGAAGTAAATTGCACCCTAAAGTTATCTATGAATTATTCTGTAACTTGGAATATATTTCTTTACAGAAGCAGATTTATATAGCATGGTCGGGCCTCAGAGTGACCCATAAAGCCTTTTATCTTGGACATTTTTCAACTTTCAGACTCTTTAAAACCTCAACTTCTTTTTTTCTTGTTTTGGGGAATTCCCCATATGTGAAGCCTTGAGGTGGGCAGTGGCCGCACCTAAATCCCAGTTGAAGCCAACAAGTCCTTATCTGCCCCTCCCTACCTCTCTGGCAGCCCAAGCATTGGCAAATCCCGAAGCTCCGTCCTCAGACTTAGAATCAGGAACGGATAAGCAAAAACACAGGGTGATGACAATTCATTTGTGACGGAGCTGTGTCATGCAAGGAGGGAAAGGTTCTTGCCTCCAGAAGGTTGTCTTGTGTCCTCCTTTTGTAACTTCTAGACCATCACCAGGTTCTCCAGCCCACAGTCCATATCAAGAACCTGCTAACAAATGCCCCTATCCCCTTTTATTAGATTGAAAGAGCAAGAGGCAACATTTTTTGTTTTGTTTTCAACCAAGAGTCTTTGCTGATACCCAACAGACCAAGATTCAAGGCTCCATTTGCCCTGAAAAGTTGTAGGAAAAAGTGATGTAGCAGAACTAGATCATAAATCCCACAAGTCATAAAGAGGTTCTGCTTTTCCTTGAGTATGAGTGCTTGCAGATAGATCATTTTGATCAGAAGCAGATGGTCCAACCTGAGACGATCCATTATTCTGGTCCAAACAACCTATGTGATGACTGACACATTTCTTAGTCACTTTAGCCTCAGTTTCTCCAGCTCTAAAGTGAGAGGTATGATCAGAAGATCCCTCAAGTTGCTTATAGCTCAAGCATATTATAAATCCGAAGTCTGGTAAAGGTGAGGAAGAAGTACCATGGGGCTAGGAGACATTCTCCAGGCTCTTTGTCAACTCAGAAATTTCTAAGCACCCTAGTCCTCTCCCAGCTCTCCCCAAACATCCAAAGAACAAGTGTGAGTGTTAGTCCCCCACTTCTGCAAGGCTGTTGACCCTACACCATGATCTTGATTAGAAAACGGAAGGCAGGAACCCTGTAATGTTAAAGGCCTAATTAACTCTGTCATTAAATCAAACTCTTCAACTTAACCTTTGGTTCTTAGGGAAGGAATTGTTGATAGAAAATTCTGCTACCCATTGGAGAGCCATTACCCATTCTAAGAGGCATATTTAAACTTATGATTGCCCCAAACACATAGCTAGATATTCTTATTATACATGGGGGGAGAATGGCCACTGGTTCAGAGCAAGGCTGGGTGTCTGCTAATGTTGAATACATTTCAGCTTTTCTATGGTAAGACCTTAATTTCAGAGATTTATAACCAGCGTAAATCTGCCCTGAACAGAAGCCTGACACAAAATTACTTTGCCCAGTAGCAATTTTTTAAAGTTTTGGACTAAGTGCCTTTTATTCAACTTTACAACCAAAAAAATGAAACAAAGCAAAGCACCATAAGAACTACCTTTAGGCTACAAACATTCAAAACACACACACACACACGTGTGCAGGCATGCACACAAATGCATGCTTTCAGAGTTCGCACTGTTTTCTCTAGGCTTCTTGTGGAATAGGGGCCATGCCTCAGTGCAGGTCCCAAAAAGGGGAGAAGAGGCGTGGAAAAGTGTGCAGTGAGAAGACTGATCTCAGAAACCTGCAGCCCTGCCTGATTCCCATAACAGATGGGCTCAGGCCTTGATGTGAAATCATCACCCACATATAATGTCCCAGCAGTCACAGTCACTTTGCTCAGTAAAGGAACTCGTTTGGGGGCACATTGTCAATACTTAAAGAGGACTCAGCCAGGAGGACGCCATGAGCCCACAGGTCCCTAATCCATGCCAGGGATGACCTGAACATCTAAGTGTTTCAGACACAACAGCCAGTGAAGAGGGGGAAATCACAATTAAAATAAAAAGCAGGGACACCTGGGTGGCTCAGTCGTTAAGCGTCTGCCTTCAGCTCAGGTCATGATCCCAGGGTCCTGGGATGGAGCCCCGCATTGGGCTCCCTGCTCAGCGGGAAGCCTGCTTCTCCCTCTCCCACTCCCCCTTCTTGTGTTCCCTCTCTGGCTGTCTCTCTCTCTGTCAAATAAATAAATAAAATCTTAAAAAAAAAAAAGAAAGAAAAAGCAACTTTCAGGTCATCAATAAACAACTGAGTGCGCTAGGCACCACTCTAAGCGCGTTACACAGACTAACTCACATAGTCATCATCATAAACCCACAAGGTAGCTACTACTGTTTTTCTTCAGATGGAAAAACATAAGCAGGTTAAATAAATTACCCCAAATCATACAGCTAGTAGGTGATGGAGCCAGAAGTGGAATCCTGGCAGCTCCCAAGTTCATGTTGTACTCATTAATGCCAAAGTACTCTCTTCAAATAGTGCTGTCATTATTTCATCCCAGTACCCATGAATTATGGTAAGAATGATAACCTTAATAGTAATAATGGCTGGTACTGATGTCAAATGTATTATGTCATGTGCTTTACATACGCTTTATAACCATTAGCTCGATCTTCACAACATTCCTATGAGGGTGGTACTTTTATCATCCCCTCACTATACAGATGAGAAAACTGAAATGCAGAGGTTATGGGAATTGCCCAAGGTCACAAAGTTATTAAAGAGGGGACTGGAACTCACGCCACATCTGCCTAACTCCAAAACCAATCCTCTACCCATTTCACAATACTCACATCTCAAATAATCTCTATAACTTTTTAGCAGAGTGCGCTCAGGGCCATCATGCTAGGAATTTCCTATTCTAACTCCTCTCCCGTGTTCTGAACACAGACCCAGTATTTCAGAAAGGCTTTGTGCTCCCCTCTATGTGTCATTCTAAAACCTACTCACTTCCTTTGTGCAACGTGCTCTTCCTCACTGGGGCTTTCCTAAGCATGCCTTAGCTATTCCAATAGCGTGCCACACTTGACATTACTCTTTCTATCATCTATCTCAGGTTTCCATTCCCCCTTATCATTGCCAAAGTCCCAGGAGGTATAGGAGCCTGTAGCAGAATAGAATCAAGCAGTCTGGCTGGAATTCCAACTCTGATACTAGCCAGCTACATGACCTTGGGCAAGTTAGTTCTATGGACCTCAATTTCTGCATCTGCAAAATGGGCATACTATGAATACCTGCTTCACAGGGTTCTGTGAAGATTTAAGAAGATAATACATGTAAAGGACTTAAGAGAGCACCCAGCACATACTTAGGATTCAATCAATATTTGGGTTGTTTTTTTTTTTAAGATTTTGTTTATTTATTTGGGGGAGAGAGAGAGAGAAAGCAAGCAAGCATGAGCAGGGGTAGGGGGTGAGCAGGGGAGAGGGAGAAGCAGACCCCCACACTGAGCAGGGAGCCCAATGTGGGGCTCCATCCCAGGACCCTGGGACCATGACCTAAGCCAAAGGCAGATGCTTAACCACCCCAATCAATATTTGTTTTTGTTGATGGCGGTATTTTTGGAAATAGTTCAGGTCCTAGCTAACCTCTGCTTCCAGATATCCCCTGCTTGAATCCACCCAGCATCTGACAGTCAGATTCTGGGCACCTGGGTGGCTCAGTCAGTTAAGCCTCCAACTTGATTTTGGCTCAGGTCATGATCTCAAGGTTGTGAGATCAAGCCCCCCTCCCCATAGCGCTCCGCACTGGGCATGGAGCCTGTTTGGGATTTTCTCTCTCTTTCTAACTCCGCTCCTCCCCACTGGCACACTCTGTCTCCCCACTCCCGCCCCTCTGCCAACCTTAAAAAAACAAAACAAAACACTGTTTTCTTCACATTGCTCATTGGTTCAAAAGCTGCCCATCATGCAGTGAATAAAGTCCAAATACTCACTATTGAAAGTTAGGTCACATCAATGGTGGTGGTGACGACAGGATTTCCCTGTAACTTTCAGGATAAAATTCAGTCTCCTCTGCAGGACTTTAAGGTCTTCTGAAAGCTGCCCCTTCCTCACTGAATTTCTATTGTTCCTCCAAACAAGACTCCTCATCAAGGCCAGGGAACAGCAGTCACTGTACCAATGAGTCTTGCCGCCCTCACCTCGTGACATTGCCTGCATCCTTCTCATGCCAGGTTGTCATTCCCACCTCTGTCTCTACACCTAAGTCCTACCAAAGCAGTGCTTCTTATGCCTTATTATGCATCAGAATCACTGGGGAAATGTTCAAACACACAGGTGCCTGGTAGGTCTGGGCCGAGGCACAGTCATCCTTGGTTTTGAACACTTCCCAGGTAATTCTGATATGGGCAGCCAAAAGGTTCACATGTCCTCATGACACCTGGAAGCTCTGTCACTTCTGTATTCCAATTAATACTAAGCATTATTCTGCTATTTGACATTTCACACAAGTGTGCCCTGCCTCCCCAAATAGACTGGAAGCCACCTGAGGGCACGAAATAAGGCTAACACGTTGATAAATACCTGGGCCCATGTTGTATCCCCTTAAGTAGTCATGCGTGTTTTCGATGTGGATTTTAGTCTTGATGCGCTGGAGAACATAATTTCATGACAGATGGAGATGAGTGACACATATTTTGGTATGGATCTCTGCGCCCAGCACCCACTGAGCGCTCAATAACTACCCCCATGGGAGAATGGGTGGCCAACAGGTGCTCGGTAGCTACGGGAAAGCTGTTTGCACAACCAGGTCATCTCTAAGAAGCCAATGTCCATACTGTCCAACATGCACACTATATAAATAACACCAGTGACATAATTCCTACCACATGAGTTCCGTTCAGTGAACCTTTCCTGAGAGCCAGTGACCAGGATACTGAAAAAAAAAATGGGCCACCTTGAGGTACAATGGCAGTGGTTCTTAATTTTTCTAACAGGCATCTGTGATGTCCAATCATAATCTGAAGGTCTATGCTGCTCCGTTCCTCCCCATCAGGGTTTTACCTTTCCATCAGCCACAGTTCTCCAAAGGGGGCTCTGAACCAAGGCAAAAGAGCAGTTTAGCCAGATGAGCTCCTTAAGCTTCCCTGAATCTTCAAAAACAGGCAGTGCTTTAAAGGTTAAGAAGTTATCAATGATCCCTTAGGCCCCTCAGAAGCAAACCAACCCAGGACCAGTGAGTAGGGCCATGGGATCAGTCTGATCCCTGAGCAGAAGCTTCCCTCCATGCTGGCCACGAGTGCCAGAGGCAGAACTTTAAGATGAGCATGTGATCCATTTTCAGCTGCTATTACCATCCTACCATAGCTGAAAGAAAGAGGCTATTACACATAATACATAAAATAACATTTAGTAAGGAAATCTGGATAATTACTTAGTAAAAAGGACATTGAGCCAGGTTCTAAGCCATTGCCCCGAATTGGGAATGGCATTACTTATGTCTTAAGTTAAATTGAGTAAAACTTCCTAAGCACTCCCTTAAAGAACACCTGTAAGTAATGAGTTGGCCTATCTCATCCATCCTGCTTTGTGCCACGGTCCTGAAGGGTAGACGGAGATTACAGGCCCCCTACAACCCACAGCTATCTGGCCTGAACCAGCTCAAGGGGACAAGCTCATCCAGGCCCATGTGGAATAAGGGTTCCCCTGGTGTGCACTGGAGTTGGCATAGACAGAAAAGCCAAAGAGTTCAATCGATAATGTGTTTTCTTTCCTTCGCTGCAATTGATGGACATCACAATGTATTCAAAATTAGAGTAGACAGAATACAATGAGTGAGTGCACTATATGGAATCAGAGATCATTACAGCTGATTGTATTCCGGTAATACTCACACTCACCAGAACCTACTGATCATCACCATCACTGGAATTCCTTCCGTGTATCTAGTGCAGATAAAGGGATCTCATCTACCCATGACTTTAAATATTGCCTACACACTGACAGACTCCTATATTTCTATTCCCAGGCCTGACTGCTTCCCAGAGTAGCCTCCCAATTCAGTTATCTTCCCAACATCGCCACTTGGATGGCTAAGAGGTACCTCAAATGTAACAAGTCCAGAACTTAACCCGTGATTAACCCAAACCTGCTCATTCATGCCAAGTGGCACCTCCATTCTTCCTATTGTTCCTCTGTGTCTCTCACATGGCCCTTCCCATCAGCAAATCCTTTCAACTCTTCCTTCTCAACACCCAGAATGTGACCATGCCTCGTCACCCTCATGGCAACCACCTTAATCCATACCAACCCGAACTACCGGGTTCGACAGCCGCAACTTCAGCTTCCCTGCTGGTTCCTCTGCACACCATTGCCACAGGGATCAGTGTGAGATTTAACTCAAGAAAAATCTGCTCAGTGCCTTTCAGGGGCTTCTCTTCTAATATGGAATAAAATCCCAAATCCTGGCCAGAGCCTACAAGGCCCTGCATGACCCAGCCTCTGGAACAGCTCCTGACTTCCCCAGTCACGCAGTCCCCTCACTTGCCCACCTCTCCACACAGGTGCCAGGCAAGCTGGGCCAGCACCCCCAAAGACCCGCAGACCACTCACCCCTCACCTCCTCCAGGTCTCTGCTGAAACACCACCCATCAGAGAGACTTTCCCTGAGCTGCCGTTCTGAAGCTCATTCGCCACCTCCTTGTCTACTCCCCTCACCACGCTCTCCTTGCCCTCCTCCCCCTTACCACTCCTTACAGAGATGTGCACAGTTAGTGTGTCTCTCCAACACACCACACAGGACGATGTAAGCTGTGGGAGGGCACACTGATTCCTGGTCTTTTTCTTTTTTCTTTTTTTTCTGTTTTAGTCACTGCTCTTTGCCAACACCTAGAACAGAATAGGTGCTCTGTTGAAGATTTGTTGAAGGTATAAATGAAAATGCACAATGTTAGCACTCACCAAATGTTAACTGCTCTTATGTTAAGAAGCTGTGCCTCCATTTGGGGTCAACTCCTGCCATGAAAGTCAGTATTCTTTCATTATGTGATTCTACCACTTAAAGCTAAGCAAGCACACTTGTACACTTGTATAGCATTTTATAGTTTGTCAAGCGCTTTCACATATAATTATCTTGATTTTAAATGCTTCTCACCACGACTGCCCAAGTAGCTCAGACAGGGAAAACCAGTAAGAAGGTGCTAGCATCCAACCTAGGCCTCCTGTTCCTCGGCCCCACGTCCCTGCCTCACACCCCCTCTCCCTGCTTGGGTGAGACGTTGGCAGCACCAGGCGGGAAGGGGAGACCAGCCTTCACCCTCCAAGCGTTCACAGTGCTCAGCCTGCACCAGGACATGAACAGACACGTGCAGGGCTTAAGGATGACAAGTCAAACGTGCAAGTAAAATGCTCCCAGCAGTGGCATTTCTGGAGAAATAGGATATGCTGGTCCTCATCCGCAGAGGAACTGGTGGGAACTGACCGCTCAGCCCACATCCTCCTCCACTGCCATGCATACCAACCCTTCTTAAGGTTCTGGAACAGAAGCTGAGAGGATATGAACAATTAAGATCAGAACAGCAGCTGCACCCTGGCTGCTGCCCATGAGACTCAAAAGAGAGGGGGGTTTTGTTTGTTTTTGTAAAGGAACAAGGGCTGGCCCCACCCTAGACCAATTAAAACAGGAGTCAGTGGAGCCTGAACACTGGCATTTTGTTTCAAGCTCCTCCGGTGATTATAATGGCACTATTGATGCCAACCCGTGGTATAGGGCCTAACCACTGCAAAGGGCTTTCTCTTGACATATCTCCTTTAATCATTCTAAAGGTCTTGGCCGTAGGTGGGGCAGGCATAAACACCCCCAAGTTAGAGGAAAAGAAACAGACTCAGACAGATGGACGGACTCACAGTCCCCTAGTTAGCTAATAAAGGACAAAACTGGGACGGAGCCTAGCTCAAGAAATGAGCAATGAAGTCTGAGGCAAGGTCCCCCAAACTTAGAGCGCTTACAGATCACCTGGGGATCTTGTTCAAATGCTGATTCTGCTTCAGCAGATCTGGAGTGGAGCCCAAGAATCTGCATTTCTACCAAGCTCCCAAGAGCTGCGGCCGATCTATGGACCACACTTTTGGTAGCAAAGACCAAACAGACACACCTCAGTAGTGACTGAATGGAATCCGTGGATGTTTCTGCATGTGCGGAAGGCTAGGAGCTTTTCAACAGCTTCCCGACAGCTTTCTCAGTTGGGTCCGGTCCTCTGCTACACCATGTTAGCTCTACACCAAACCAGCTGGCTCTCCCAGGCTCCACCTGTGTACACCAAGTCCGTCTTGTCACATTGTGGGAAGCATTCCGCAGACCCACTCACCTTCACCACCAACACACACACACACACACACACACACACACACACACACACACACACCACCCCAAAACTACCAAGATCGAAACTACTTCACATGACTGGTGCGCAACTCTCCAAACAACCCCTTCTGTCCACTCAGAGAACACTGGTGTTAGATTCCCACAGCAGCAGCAAAGATGGCCCTTACCATCATTTGTCAGGTTGGACTCGATTATGCCCTGGCACCACTCCATTCCCCAATATTACCCCTTTATTATTCAGGGCAGGGTACACTATTCCTGAGGTCATTTTTAAATGTTTTGTGTGCCTTTTAAATATCAGCTGCCACATATATAGAGAGACTTCAAATGACTGCCTAAGATATTCCATTTTAGCCTTAAATCTTTAAATATACTTATGAATTTTTGACTTTAACAGATTGCCTAATGTCTCTTCCTTCATAATGGAAATAGATCCCAGGGAATCCTCATTAACTGTATCTCCTTGGGGCCCTCTCCTTGAGATGGCCTTACATCTCAAGGTTCATCCGCACAGTTGCTCACCGTGAGATGTACTTCAGTTTCTGGTCCCTGGACCTAAGCATGGACCTGGGCCAGTCTGCATCAAAGGACAAGGGAGCCATGTTTCTGCTTACCTGCAATAGGTTCTTATCCCCCCATCCTTTAAGCCACCAACAGCTGGGACATCCTCCAAGCAGCTAAAGTCTAACTACCCTTCAGGTTCCAGTCTTGAAGCCTTGGTCTTCCCTGCCCAACACAGCCCTCCTTGCTGAACCTCTACAGCCCTTACTTTGAACCATGCACTTTAGCAACTAATTAAACACAACCGTATCATAAAAAAGTCTTGTCTCCCCAGCTGGGGAGGGTTTGGCCCATATCATACCCCTCATGGGTCTGGTTTGATGCTGTGCATCTAACTGCTGATCGACTTCGAGAGCTGACAGTGGCTATGTCTGGTCCCAACACTCCACCACTACACATCCAGCTCTGATTAAGCAAGTTATCGGTCTAAGAATGCCCTGGCACAACCACCAAACCTCACCATTCTCTGCTGCTGCCAAGTCCCTTCCCTCTTTACCTAAGAATGACTTCATACTTAAATTTGATCCAGGAAAAAAATATAGCAATCCAAATTCTTCCAGCACAAGATCACTGACACCACAAGCAAGCAAGGAGGGGCAACTCAAGACTGTAATAACCTCTATTCAAAAAAAGAAAAGAATTCCTCCCAGGTATGCTCTACTGGCAAATCTTCCCGACCAAGGAAATAACTGAAGGGAAAGAATCTATTTTTTTTTTTTTTTCCCTGAAAGCTTGAAAAAGGAAAGATGAGTTCTAGTATTCCTAAGAGGGGTCTTAATTTCAGGTTTAAACCTAAGGAAATCTGGCTTATTGTATTTACCCCCATACCGGCTTCTGAGATTACCTCACTTGCTAACATTTCACGTGCCTTACCAAGCTGGTCATTATGTTTCTCGAACCGAGGCTGATTTGGTCTCAGCCTCCACAAACCCCCGTCACGTGGGGATTTCTGTTTCATACCACTTAACATACATCCTTCCCACCCTCTCTCAGAAAGTTCACATTCAGATACTTCCATTTATAATTACTGATCTTTATTCTACTGTCTAACTTTCTGTGCCACAGTTAGGAAAAACGAAAAGGAATTCCCAAACAAATGGGGAGTGAGGCATTTTCAAAAAAAAAAAAAATTTCTAAACCATACTGCTACAGAAAAAACCCATTTTTATCCTAACATTTACTTTTCTGCATCTCGCCTAAGTTCCCCTTAGTGTTTACTAAAATCTTGACAAGTGGACATTTCATTTTCTATCCCTCTACTGAGATCATATGAAATAGCCACCCCAAAATGAGCAGCATATGCTATTACAAATACACGTATATTGATGACCCAGCTGCTATTTGTACATTTGAAGTATGACATCTTTACTCTTCTGTCATCAAGCAGAAGTAATTAAGAATAATCAAGTGGGTGTTAATTGGATATAATGAAACAATCTCCAGTCAGCCTGAGCCTACTATTTGCCTCCTACTAATAATTATGAACACTAAACACTCGTGCTAATCTCCTTCTTCTTACAGAAGCCAAACAGAGATACAGTATTTACTCAGCTAATGGCTTGTTTTGTCTGCAATTTAGTCTGTTTTAAAGCTAGGAAACTCATAATTTGCCAAGCTGTCACCAGCTGCTGGGCCCAGACCAGGGATGCAGGATTCTTAGTGACAACAGTTCAGGGCATGTCATCTGAAATGAGAGGACAGATATTAATTAAGCCTACCTCCAGTTGCAAATGTACCTGGACACATCAATGCCAAAAAAAAAAAAAAATCAAAGTTCTAAGTCTGCATTAGTCAAAAGTACTTGTGGACCCTGCACTCATTATTGCCCAGGGCTTCATGAAACAGAAGAGTTTCCCCCATGTAACCGTCAGGAGGTCTCTATTTTTCTCTTTAGAACTATCTCCAGAGGCCTCTGCCACTACAGAGCTGGGGACTGGCCTTTGATCATATTACTTCAGGAGCGTCTTGGCTGTCAGATGACTATTATACAGTAGTGAACTGAAAGTGTCTTATCAAGAGTGACCATTAGAAACATATTACTGGCCATTAAGCAGATGGTTAGATGTTTTTAAAGAGCTCCTATATAGTAATAGAATCCGAAGTCATTGACTATATTTATTACTCTCCCAAGAAAGTGGAAAAAATAAAAAGATTGAATGTTTGTTCCAGAGGTGGTTAATTTCATTCTCTCAGGATCACCAGGAAATCACATGTAGACTAAAACCTGGCAGCTGGTGATAGGATTTTAAAACAGGCTTCTGAACAAGCTGATTAAATTCCTTCTTTATCAGAACTCAGGTGGGATTCCAAATCAAGATCCTTGCCTAGTAGAATCAGAATTATAAAGCAAAGATGCATCTAAACCATATGTTAGCAAACTCTCCCTGTAAGGGTTCAGAGAGTAAATATTTTAGACCTTACAGACCACAAAGCACATGTCACAACTACTCAGATCTGAAGTTATGGCATGGAAGTAGCCACAGATGATAGTAAATGATTTGGCATGGCTGTTTCACAATAAAACTTTATTTATAAATACAGAAGGCTGCAGGATTTGACCTATGGGTCATATTTTTGCCAACACCTGAGTTGGACCACACTGAAACCTGCTTTTCCACAAATACACACTTTTGTGTGAAGTTTTATCCACATTTGGGGATGGAACTATAATGAATAGGGGCCAACACCCTTCCACTCAGCAAGTATTGTTATAGGACTGGATTTTTAAATACTTATGTTATTCTGCTATTATTATATATTTATAATTATATATACACAAATATAAAATGTTATGTATTACATAGGTTACAGATTATGTACGCATATTATATATAAATATATATACCTGTTTCCTTTGTTCATAACTTCAAATGCTGAGTTTTCTTAAAGATAAACCATCTGTAATTATTTGGTAAACAAAATCTGTCCATTCCAGGTCCACTATCAAATAGGAGTATATAACTTACAACAAAGCTATACCTTGGATACTGCAAAATCTGAAAGGATTTTATTGAACTTTGAGGCAAAGTGGGAAGACACGATGACCTAGGGGGGTGAAGGACCCTAATGTTTTAATAACTAAATAACTGTGTTATTTTAGCTAAATAACTGTGAGACCTCGGACATATTATTTAACCCCTCTGAGCTTTGGTTGCCTCTGAAAAAATGAAGGAGTTATATCAGAGGATGGCTAGAGTCACCTCAAGCTTTCATATTCTCTGATCAGTGGACAGAAAATAGTTTAATTGGCTCACTTGATTACAGGATATTAATGAGGCCAAAGGAGCAAGTTAAATAACCATGCAAGGCTAGCTAGTTTTAAAGAGAGCAAAACACTGTCACACAGGTTATAACTCAGCTTGGTTGACTAACAGGGCATGGTTAGTTCAGGCCTCCTCAAATCACTAACACAGACAATCCGTGATAACAATAATTCAGAAATAGCTTTATATAACAGTATCATTAATATTTTTATAGAACTATGTCTACTAGATTGGACAACCAGGTATTTCCTGCTTCTTTCCAGTGATGTGGTGAAGGACCATGTCTTTCTAGTGTGTCCTGGGCCAGTCTGTGGTCCTGCGGTGCATGACCTGAGTGCAGGGCACACCATGTGTAATTCACTATGTAAGTCTGACAAGAGCTGGACTCGTCTGTACACTGCTTAACAAGACAAATCCAGTGATCACATGCTTGGGTGTCAGGCAGTGGGAAAGTTCCTAAATAATTATGCTCCATTTCTGTACTTATCTTATCCTGGACTGGTGGCCATTTGCAGAGGATGTCAACAAATAGATAGGGTCTCCCGGTTGCCACTTTCTGGTATGTAGGGGAGAACAAAGCTACAGCTTAGAGGAGGCAGGAAAACCAAATTAAACATAATATCACCATGGTTTTTTTTCTTCTTCTTCTTTTTCCAGGTCTATATTCTCCCCGTATTTCCCAGTTCACCTTGGAAAGTCCAACTACCCATCTTCCAGGCCTTAGATATATTTGCTCAGCTATTCAGCAAACATTTACTGAACAACTTCTATGTGCCTGGTAGTATTCCAGGCACTTGGGGACCAGGGGTGACTAAGGTTTGGTCACTGCTCCAATGGAGTTGATGAGTTTTTCTTGAAGAGCCATGTCCTAGGCATATGTGCTTATGCCATGTCTATGTTAAGTACCTAAAGTGTAGAAAAAAGTACATCTTATCCGAAATTCAACATTTTTTACCCACGCTCAGTCCCAATTTATTAAACACCAAATATCCACCAAACAATCTGATAGCTTTGGAAGTGGAAAAAACAATAAGAACTGTCCCTGTCTTCCAAAAGCATACATCTTAGATGACTCTTCCATTGGATCCTTGAGGTTGGTGAAGAACCAAAGTTTTAGTATCAGTTCTATTTCCATAGGTTCTGTGAGGCTGACTCTAATCACATGGATGGCTACACCAAGAGCT
This sequence comes from Neomonachus schauinslandi, assembly GCF_002201575.2. Classification (NCBI taxonomy): domain Eukaryota; kingdom Metazoa; phylum Chordata; class Mammalia; order Carnivora; family Phocidae; genus Neomonachus; species Neomonachus schauinslandi. The sequence goes on along the minus strand of NC_058408.1, from coordinate 103,920,109 downwards.
TCTACCTGGGCCTACTTACACACACAGCAATAGTTACCCAACATCCTATACTTGAGCTGAAAGGGTCCACAGGGATCTTCTAACATTTTACAGATGAAAAATCTGAGACTTGGAAAGGTGAAGTCACTTGTCCAAAGTCACACAACTAGTAGGTAAAATTAAGCCCTAAGAGGATCACGTCCAAAGTGGGCTTACTAGGCCTAGCTCCAAAGTTAGCCAGCACATTCACAAGATGGGGTCGCCAGGTACACAAACATCCCAGCTTCTGCAAGATCCGTCAATTGAAGAAATGGGAATAGGATGCTGTGGTAGCACTGCTGCATAAGGAAGTTTGGTGAGGCCCTAAGAGAGCTTGGGTAGACCTGATGTCCTCTCCAGATCTTCTGACCTCACAATTTCCATGACATTAAGTGACCCTTCTGGTTCCTAAACTCTGCTGTACAAACATCACACCACTACTTTGGAAATCTAGATAGCCTACTAGAAAAAAGCAGACTGCACAGCTGGAAGTCATGCCATTACAGTCAGGCCCTGCATTATTCCTTTAAGCAGCCATGGTCAGGTTCATGTAATAATGGAATCCAGAAGCTTCCAACACTCCTGGCTCTAGGTCTAGACACAGACCTATGCATGATCTCTCATCCAAGTCCTATCAGCTTCTGACCTTCTTCTTGGTTCTCCACCTGCTGCCTTTCCTGGACCACAGCACTTGTCACCTGGTGCTGTGTCCCACGAAGACCTTGGATACAATTCCTATTATCTCGTCTCCAGCAGCCCTGAGAAAATGGCTTCTTGGATCCCACCTAGACCACAAGATCCCATCTCATCTTAAACCTCCCATGCATAGTACCGGGAATTTGTTCACATTATCCACACTTCACAGGATAACACCACCTCCCTCTCCCCACCCGCCGACACACACAGTCCTTCTAGTCACTAGCATAATGGTGGAGGGGAGCTTTCACCGAACTCTATGAAATTTTCCATTAATTCAACACCCACTGACCCAAATCTAAAAGCTCTTCAAATCCATTAATAAGCTTCAACAGTAGACATACAAATGCTTATACATGTCCTATAAACTAGGAAGAACCAGACTGTCAAGGAAGCCAAGAAAAAAAATAAAAATCCAAAACCAGCTTACGGAACGTCAGAATTCCTCTAATTAACAACAAATGCCTCACAATGAATAGCTTGACGAGGACGGGGCTCTGCACCACAATGAGATTTTTCTTTTATTTGGCGAGCAATGAAATCATTAAGGTAATAGATCACCCTTCCCGCTAACAGAATCTCTTTGTGTCATCTTCTTCCGCGCGCATGCAAGCAGAAGACACACATCTATTGCTCTTACTTCTGGAAGTTGTAAATGTAGGGAAATTGTCATAATTAAATTGAATATAATGGTTCTCCACTCCCCCTTTCATTCCCTCACTCCGTTCCTTAGCCGTCTGACACGTACCTTGTAAATGTCAACACAAAAGTATGTTCTGAAGACCAATGGGCAGAAAGTTCTGATTACCAGCAAAAATCCATCATGTGATACTGAACAGTCACCCCTGCAGCGAGAGGAAATGATAATTGCTTTGCCGTGCAAGGTGGAGAAGCTGACCTCAAAGTGTCTCTCTGGTGGTATTAACGTGTAATGAAGATGGTGCAGACAAAGGCCACTGCTGAGCACACCAGGGACCCCATCAGCCATCCTCACCTCCGACGTGTGTCGTGGAGGAACATAGGCAGCTCTAATGATAGTCTACTCTTCATGCTCCAACATCTTAACCCAGGGCCTACTTCATTCAACCCCAGTAGGGAACCAGGAACCTCTCACTGGGCCAAGGTGAACCCTAGAAAGTTCCCATCCAGCACTTAGGAGAGTTCACACCAGGAAGCCGAGCCCTTTGGGGAAAGAGGAAGGAACAGGGCAAGTGAGCTCTGCCCAGAGAGTGTCCGGTGGGAGTGCTGCAAAGAAGGACGTGGAGTTTGATGTCATCAGCATGTAGCTTGCGAGGTCACAGAGAGAGCTCCTCCGAGCAACCTGTGTGCTGAGCCAGCAAGGGGAAGGAGGCGGCTTCCTGACCTGAGGAATTCTGCAGGAGGCCCTGCTGTCCACGGGTTGTCAGGGGCTGTCATTGGGCCACAAGGACTGTTTGGCCTTGAGCATTAGTTATGTTATGTAAATTACCCTTAATGAAAGTGCGGCCTTGGTCCATAAAAACTTAACAATGCATTTATCTTCATTTGAGCTCTCCCCAGCAGCCACCACCTCCCTTTACAGACCATATTAACTGGGCTTTCACTGCATGTCCCTGTCCTCCACAGCCCTCGTCAGGAGGGCCCCAGAAGAGGGAGAGGAGTTGGCTTACACTTAACAAGACAAATGTGCCATTGCGGAGGTGGCATCAGGTGGCCCAAGCACACATACAGAACTGCGGAGCAGATGCAGCTGTGCCCATCCCTCCTCCTCCCCAGGCCCTCTTTGTGAACAGCGTTCAGATGGCTGCAACAGATGAAACTTAGAGCTGGATGTCACCTCTGATTCATCAGCAAGCATTTATTAAGTGCCTCCTGTGTACACAGCACACAACAAAGACATCTCTCTCTCCCTCTCCATGCAGGTAACAAGCAAGCAACAGTTTCTGACTCTGAGACACCCCATCTGAGATGCCCAAGGCAAAGTTCTAGGCGCTCTGCCCCTGCTGCTGTAGTTTCTACACCAATCACCACCTCTAAAGAAGGAATTTTTAAAAATTTTAAAAAGTCAGTCTGAAATCCTCAGCTGCAAGTTTTAATACAGTTCCAGAGTTGAAGAGGAAAAGAATTGGGATTATATAGGAATTGGGAGGACAGGAAGTTTGGGTCTGGCTCGCCTTGAATGCAGTCTTCATAATTATTAAACATTTTAAAAGCAAAACACCTTACTGCTGCCTATAAGACCTTCCACGGACTGACGCTACCCAACTCCCAGGCTCAGCTCTGTCCCTGTCCTTCACTCCCCAATGGCCACACAGGCCTCTTCCCGGTGCCTCATAACCACCAAACTCTGTCCAATGAAGAACCTTTCACATGCTGTTCCCTCTGCCTGCAATGTTCTTCCCTCTCTCCTTTCCTAATTGGCTCTGCCTCCTTCAGCTCCCTGGGGAGAAATCCCTTCATCGGGGAAACCTTTCCAAAGCACCCTAAGTCAAATTAGGTCTCACCACAGCACCATATCCTTTTCCTCCCCAGGCTCTGCCCCAACTGTGATTGAACATCTGTTTCTCAGTGACGCCACATGTGAATCTTTGATGACCCTCACCTCTCCTGGACCGTAAGCTCCATGAGGGCAGTGGCCATGTTTCCTTTTCCGGACCACCAAACCCTGAGCATCAAGCACATTGCGGGCAGCTAAAGCAACTACTGAACACACATGCATAAATACATACATACATATTGCTCACTTCCTCTCCAGGACGATGGGGAAAATACCAAGAAAAGAACTATGCTCACATTCACTGGATGGGAAGAAGAATTCAGAGACCCTAACAGTGCCTGAACGTTAGAAACGGCTGCCAGGAGAAGCCAGGTAGACTCTAGGTGAGAACACCCTCAAGAACAGATCACCTCTTCCAAACAGGACAGCAGGCAAATGGGTGAGCTGACCTTCCACACACCCTGCCATCTCCGGGTTTTCTGTCCTGGCCGCCTGACTGTTGAGCATGGCAGCTGCATCTCATCGCCTGGTCTGGAAGCGTTTCTACTCCAAGTTCAAGTTCAACCTTTAGCCCCACTCTTTGTTGTGCTACTTGGCTCCCAGGAAGAAGATGGGTTTTGTTTTGTTTTCCAGGCAGCAAAATACAGAAAATAACTATAATAAAGCACCAGGCTGGCAAAGACTGGTTTCCTCAAAGTCAAGGGCCAAATGAGTTGGTTGCCCTGCCCCAAAGTCTAGGAGAGGAAAGAGTATAATCCCTCAATGAAGGGATGTACTTGCAATATTCCTCTCTCTCACCTAGATATCGAAGGAGTGGCATTGAATTAGTTGGCCACAAGTTCCCGGAAAAGGAGATTATCCCAATTTGTTCACCTCACAAAGGAATTGTGTGAATCCTATTTGACCCCTGTTTTTCCAATCGAGGGTATGAATTTAGCTAGCTTTGAAAATGTTTTAGGGCTTCCACAGAAATTTGTAAAATGTCAGCGTGAAGATTTTAATTGAGTTATTAGCAATATCTCTTCTTTGAATGACCTTTTAGTAGTCCTTATAACATATCACCTCCTTTTACTACCTTCTGGCTGACAGTTTCTAATATATTCCTTCTTCCTAGATGATATCATCTGTCCTTGGGTGGAATTAACTAAAGCACTCTACATTCAGAAGCTGACATTAATCCATAGCCCCAGATTTGTAACAGCTGCTGGTATAAACACTATTTCCATACATTGGGTTTTAACAATGACTGGGAGAAGAGCATAGTATTCACTGGACACTGAAGACATGCACACAAATGAATCAGGGTGACAATGTTTTTTTTTTTTTAATTTTAATTGGCTTAAATAGTATATGTGCTGCACAAACCTAAAGGAATATTTCTAAGTTCATGGAAATTTTGTATTTCTCTTAAGAATCACATGTGTAGAAGCAGCTAATCAAAAGAGGACATTATAAGGATGAATGGCAAACAAGTTGTTTGTTCAAGTAACTTTCTGATACTCAATAAAGGAAATGCAGAAAATACAGTCCCATATTCTTCATAACCCAGACATTTTGCATCATTCCAAGAAATGGAAAAAGTAAATCAACATGGCATGTGGATACAAAAAGCTACATTCAGAGTTGAGAATCACAAACAGGGAAAAGATAAATAAAGCCCATCCCCCCAAAATTCCTAACTCCAGTGGTTTCTCTTAACAACCTCAAGGCACCCAAACCCCATGGCCTCATGTGAAAATGACCAACAGAAGAGCAGGAGGCCCCGGATGTCCTCTGACTCCTCCCAGTCTCCGCCCACAGACTTTATATTCTGTGGGAAACAGGCATGTATATATCAGCGCAGCCACTTTCAATAGAAAGTGACATCTACGGGGACCTCACTGGCATTTTCTATCAGCTCAACCGTGTTATTTAGAATCTGAGGCAGTAATGACCATCGTGAATGCCAGACTGCTGATGCAGGTCCCAGGGCTCGAGGTGGCTGATAATTAAAGTGTTGCTACCCTCTCCGTGTGGTGAGAACCCAGTGGTGGGAAGACGAAATTTCCAAGGGCAAAAGAATCTGCAAGCAGATCTAGCAGAACCAAGATTTTGCAGAAGCCAAGTGGAGGTTCAGGAGTTCTGTCCCTTTTCCTGGTGCCTCACACTACACTCTGCACTCACTGACCCTTATGAGAAAATGCCAACCCACTCTTCACACCACCTGACACCTTGCATGACTCAAGTCACAAGATGGCCACTGCCACATATTAGCATATTGTGAAGTGTGGCCATAATGTGACACCTCAGTGGGTAGGGGATTGAGCATTCACCTGATAACCTGAAGGTTATCGCTGCTAGTATTTCACCTGGGGAACAGGTGTGTCTCCAGATGAGCAGCAACGTCCAGGAGAGCAGACCTAGGTCAGTGTGAGAGAAATAGCTCCCTGGTCTGGATTTAAAAGGTGCCGAGCCCCTAGGAGGGTGCTGCTCCTCGTGCTCTGAATTAAGGAAAGCGTCCACCATATGGAAACAAAAGCTGCCAGTGAGGACCCAGGTGGACTAGAACAAAGTTGACAGTGTTCAGAGCCCTGAAAGGCAGCTGGTCAAGGCAGAATTAGAACCCTAGGCTCTGCAAGCCAAGACTCAACTCCTGGTACACGCCCTTGATCACTCTGTCATCCCCACGAACTGGTGCAGTCTGTCTCAGTTGGGCCAGCACAGAGTGAGAAAACAGCTTACCCCTGGGACCAGTGTGGCCGCATGAAACACAGAAAATCAGGGCAGGTGGATCATCAGGCCCTCCCCTCCAAAAGATTTCTACTAATCATGGAAGGTTCTGAGTTTTGCTTTTACTAAGTAGTACTTTCTCCTTATGCTACCTCCAAGTATTCAAAGCTTACCCATCCTATTACTCTCTAAGCCAGTTTGCCTGTTAGACTAACCTAAACCCAGTTAATAGGCCTAATTATTTATATTCTCTAAATAACCTATTTCATTCACTCATTCATCCACTCAAATTACTGCCCATTTAGCATGAGACCTGCATTAGATATAAGAGTTAGAAATGCAAATAGGGTGTGGTCCATGCCCTCCAGGAGCTCACACACTATCTAGAACACACCCTGATAACAGAAACTTAAACTTATGGCACCCCTGGAGAGGGAAACATTGGAGTTCAGGGGGATATTTTGGAGGATGTCTAATTACACCAGGAAAGCAGATGTCTCCTCTGCCCAAGCATGATGCCAGCCCCCTGCACAAGACTCCACGTTACAGGAAGAGATTCAGGAAGCACTAACAAGAAAATCAATTTCCCTCAGTGAGAAAAGGGGACCAGAAGCCCAGCAGGTAATGAGTTCTACCAGTCCTGGCCTTGCATGATGGGAGGTTGACCTCGTGGTAAGGCATATGAACTGGAGAGTCAGACAGACATAGGTTCTCATTGCAACTCAAGCACCCTGGGCTAACTATTCATCCTAGGCAAGCCTCAGGTTCACTCACCAGTAAGAGAGGTTAACAATCCATGTCCCACCCTTGCCATAGAGTAGCGGTTCTAAAGTGTGGCCAGCAGTACCAAGATCACAAGGGAACTTATTAGATATGCAAATTTTCAGGCTCCATCCCCGACCTCTAGAGTGGGAAACACTGAGGATGGAACAGAGCTGATTCTGACACTCTTTAAAGTTTGAAAAAAGACACGTGTATACATTTAAAGGACTGATGTTGATTACGCACTTTGCCAAGTACCAGGCTTATAGGAAGCCCACATGCATGGCAATTGTGTCATGAGGTCCTAGGAAAGTGACATAGAAAAGGACATAAAGGGGTTGTTAATCTTTGCCAGAGGTCCCAACCAAAGGGGAACATCAAGTGTTCCAGCACCTTGCATTGGAAACCCCTGGGTGATTATCAAAAGGCAGATCCCTAGGCCACACTTCAGGCCCAGGAATATAAACTTGGAAGGGGAAGATCTGGGGTCCACGCAGGCTCTTATACAGGGATCTCTGAGGTAAGTACTCTCCTACTGGTTTGGTGCGGGGTGGTGGGGGGTGTTATTGTTTTTTATTTTGATTATTTACTTATTTATTTATTGCTTATGCCTGCATCTACCTCAGGATAGCTCCTTGAAAGAAGCCCCCTCTCCGGCTCTTTTCTCTGCCACTGTGGTACAGAGCTTCCTCTTTCGCTCCTTCTCCTTTCCTCCCTCCACCTCTCTCTCTCTCTCTCTCTCTCAACTTCTAATCTGGCTTCTTCATTGCTGCCCCCATCTCTAGCCTTCTTTTCTTTCTATTCTGTTCTTCAAAATCACTTCCTGGGTGATATTTCTAAAATATAAATCTAAGCATTTCACTTCACACTTGAAATGAAGAGAAACAGGAAGCAACCTTCATTGCCCGCACCCCCCCCCTCAAAGAAGGATTTATGGCACAAAATTCCAAGTCCTTAGCCTGCCCCTATCAGACCTTCCCCAGGCTGACTCCAGGCTCCACTACACCCACTTCTCTTCAGGCATCGTCGATCACCACCAGGGTCCAATTTCTACTCCACTATCAGGACTTGTTCTTCCCCAGAAAGAAAGGACCTTTTGCCTTTTCTCCAGAGGAGGAACCTCCTGTCCTTCCCCAAATTCCTCCATCACTGATTTGACCATGGAAGTGTTTACTGTTATGTTTGCTAAACCAACAGCTCCAAGAAGGAAGACTCATTTATATAGAGTCTACTACACCTTGAAAAATCTCACCAGAACAAGCATGGAGGAGTTTAGCAAGGCAGTAGTGGCCCTCCTCACTGCCCTCCACTTAACCAACAGGCTGGGGGAACCCCCTCTCCCCCCACCCTCTCTAAAATACACAAGGATGTCAAAGTGAATCTAGACAGCTGCAACCATTGTCAACGGGACTGGGATGGTGGTTGGTCAAGTAGTTGATACTGGCATGCCAAAGCTCCTAGGGACATGTGGACCTGACACTGAGTAATTACTCAGGATTACACTCCCTGCCTGCCTGCATAGGCCCACACAGGTATGGTGCATGGCAGCCCTGCGCTCACGGAACTGAACTGATAGAAAAGATGGAGGCCAAAGTGTGAGTGGAGCAGCTGTGCGTCTTTCCATTCGCCACAGTGAGTAGAGCAGGGGAACTAACCTTCCATCTTTTACCCTCTGTCATTACTACACACTTTTACATATTTGGTATCTACATTTCACAAACCTCAGCTCAGTGGGTGGTTTGGATCACTGACAGCACGATTAAAAGTTGTGCCAACATTGTACACCACAGTATTGCAGGAAAAGCTTTCAATTCTAGAGACAAATACCAGAGGTCTCTTTGAAACTTAACTCCGGCTTCTATTAGCAGTGTGACTTTAGGCAAGTCACTCAGAATCTTGGGCCTCAGTTCCCTCAGCTGCATAGAGTGGAGTCACTACTCCACGTTGGACCAAAATCAGAGTTGCCATGAGGATCATCTGACATAAGAGAAAGGAACATGCTTGGTAAATAGAACTCGTTTTTCGATGACCATTGCGCCCCATTGAAAAATCTTATCCCACGTAGTTAGGCATGTGTCTAGATACCTTGCCCTTTTCCTCTTTTCTGAGAGTATTTGTGACAGAACTACATCAAACTCCTCTTCAGCTTTTCCGTCTTTTGGACTCTAGGCTCATGAGGTCACATCCATCCCTCTGAAATTGTTTTTTGATTGTGTAACATGCGATTGTCTCCTGTAATGCTTCTTGGCCAAAAATGGGCTTGAACTCCTTCTTTCCTCCTTCACTCAATTAGTTCTTTCTTACTGATCAGCTTAATTCACTCACACGTTCTCTTCATCGAAACACCTCTCGATCTCAAGGCTTCTTGGGGGTGCAAGGGAAACGGTGAGTGTGAAGATGGGAGAGAGGCCCCAGTGAGGACACGTGTGGGTCTCTACAACACTTCCATAAATCCTGCCAACTAGCAAAGACACAAGGAAGGGTTGTTTTGTTCTAAGCACAAACATGACACTTGGTCATTCTGCCCCTTCCCTGGACTTCCTGCCTCCCTTCCCCATGTCAGATCTGATGCCATAGGAGGACAGGAAAGTCATGGTTAGTCACAATTCTGCCACAATTCTCTCCTCGCTGCTACTCCCTGCTGATGACATTAGCTGGAAGACTGCCAGAGCTCAGAGAGAAAAACTCACCAAAATGATCATAAAGCCATTTAGGAAGATATGAGCATGATCAACACACTAAATAATAATTACTCACATTTGTATTCCCTGCCAATCTTCATATGCAGGGTTTAAGTGTAACCTGCTCCAAATGAATCACCTGGTTTTAAATGCCTGAGAGTTACAGTCCTATGATTCTGACAAAGTAACCCACATACCTCATACCACAGGCTTATAACAGACATTGCTGTGAATTGAAACCCCAAGAACAAAGCCAGTTGGAATTTTTAAACATTTACTCCAAACTTTTCATTATGCGTTATATTCTTCTCAAATATTTCATCATGCCTTCTTCCTCTCTCTGGTTTAAATCTCAATCACTAAAAGGAATGATTCGAAGGCAATAATGTAGAAACAAAAGGGGAGATTAAATACAAATTAAGCTTTCATTTGTACTGTTTTTCCAGACTGAATTAAAGTGATTGAGCTAACTTTGGTGTAAAGTAAATTTTACAGCTGTTGGAAATGATAGAATGTAAATTGGATTATACTATTTAAATATTTCACAAATAATTGAAATGGCATTCTTATAAGTTATGTTCAAATATTCACGTTCAAACATAGTAGATCACGCTGACTGGCTCTAGATATATATCTTTCCTTCTGCTTGATATTTCTTCCGTTACCAAAATGAAACTCAAAAAAAAAAATCACACAAAGATAGGTCAGGGGGTACCAGTTAAGACGGGAATGAAAAGGCATGATGGTATAATTTACCCTATTCAAATTCATTCATTCTAACAGATACTTATTGATTACAGAACACTGAGCAAGCTCCCAGATACAATGAGGAAGTAACCAGTCTTGCCCTGAAAGTGCTTACCATCTCCCAGAAGAAAGGAAAACAAGCCAAATCAAATTATGCTACTTAAAGCAGAATAATGCAAATGCATAACATACAGGAAGTGCAGGGAGAGGCTAAAGAGGGTGGGTTGGAAGAGACTTTATGAAAAAGGCATTTAAGCTAGGTTTTGAAGGATAGAATTTCTACTAGGTAAACACTGTTAGAAGCATGTATAAAAGGCAAGAGAGGAATAAATAGCCCCAATTCATGGGAATAAGAAAACATGGGACATGTCTGGAGAACAGAGAATAGAACAAATCAAAAGGAGCTAGGATGCCTAGAAAAGTAGTGAGAAATTTTCTCAGTCATTCACCAACGTTTATTGATTATCCGTGTTCCCTTAAGCTCTATGGGGGGATATAAAGAAAAATAAAGATCACTTCCCTCGAGGAATTTGCATTTTAGTAGATAAAGCTTGTAAATAAATATCAAGTAGAAAGTAAAAAGTATCATAGAGAGGTAACAGATACGGTGTTTTGTCAATTTAGTGCAGGGAAAGGTCACTACTAAGCAATGAAGAGGAGAAGAGCCTTGAAGGATGAACAAGCGAGGATAAACACATTCATCCATTCATTCATTCTTTCACTAAAAATATCATTTATATTTACTTCCCTCCTATCTTGGATATCGAGCAAAATAATGGAAAAAAAGATGAACAAGACACAGCCTCCACCTCAAGGAACTCAGATTGACCGCCACAAAGGATTAAGGGTGAATAAGAGAATACTGGAAAGATAGGCTACTGTCAAACCCAGACAGCCTAGGATTTCAGAGCACAAACAGCTCTATATTATATAAGGCTTGTGAAACCACTGAAGGTGTCTGGCAGCAGCTTTCAGAAAACTGGTCTTAGTTTGACTCCCCCCCCAAAGCAGAGCCTGAGATGAGCACACAGATGCAGGGAGTTTTTTTGGGAGATGATCCCAGAGAACAGGAGAGGGAGAGGGGAGAAGGAAATTCCAACGTTGGCGTGCATTATCAAGGTCACTGCTCTTGGCACTGGGGCATGACTTCTTCTCCAGCATGCCCAAGAAGCATATTAGAGGTGAAGGACAGGAGGCAGGGTGGTTACTATGAGCTTTAGTTCCCCCCTGACTGAGGGGTGCCCCTGTGGGGGCCACTGGCTCCCTTACACTTCAGGCTGAACTTAGCTTAGGCACAGACTCTCAGAGCTCCAGGGAAGGTCCCTGCGCAGAAAGCCTCAGAGAATAACGTGAGGTGAGACACTGTCAGCAAGAGTCTGAGCGCACATGAAACTGTGCACCGTGGCCATGGCTGAAACCACCGGTGGCCTGAGGAGTTGGGACGGGGGCCCCAAAAGTGTCTGCTAGAATCAGGCAGCAGCCAGCAGGCAGGGGAGGGGAGGAGGGAAAGAGCCAGGAAAAAGAGTTATTGTCTAGCCTGGAAAAGAGAAAGATAATGGGGAGCTGAATAAAGGTGGCGGGACTGGTGAAAAGGGATGGACGCTGAAATCATCATGAAGGATTAAGCAACTGATGAACTGTGTGGAGCCAGAGAGATACATCATAGATAAATGAGGCTCTAAACCTCCATGGGTGAGAACAAGATGGCACCATGGACAGGAGCTAAGTGAATGAGCGAAGAGCAGCTAAGGGAAGACGATGCCCAGGAGGAAGGTGGAAATATAGGACTAGAGTTTTGGAGAGAGGGAACTGGAAATTATCATCAGAGAGCTATATTCACAGTTTTGCTGAAAAGACTGTATAAGAAAGAGGAGGGGGGCAGAAAACTTCGAAACTAAAGAAACCTCTATATTTAATGAATGGGAAGGGAAGACAGGTGATGAGACAGAAAAGGAGAGATCACAGTGTCAACATGAGCAGAAAACAGAATTTCAGGAATGAGAGGCTGGTCAACAGGGTCGAGTGGTGCCGAGAGGATGAAATTATAAAGGCCTAGAAGCGCCTACTCAGTATCGTGACTGAGAAGTCACGGGAGGACTTCCAAGGACACAGTTGAGTAGAGAGGCAGGCTAGCTCCAGGATCTGGTCGACGAAGGTTTAAGGAATAAGGCAGACAGAGTCAGTTCTTTTCAATGGGAGTTCTTCATCTAAATCACACAATGTGCTTTCTGTGACTGTGCTCTCAATTCTCCCAAGGGTGGTACCTAACGGGTACCTTTCTAAAAACACAGAAGTTACCATCAGGGCCTCAGCACGGCAGTCGGCAAGCTTTTCCTATGAAGAGCCACACACGGCCTCCTGCAACTACTCAGCTCTGCACCAAAGCAGCCATCAACAATACCACAATATTCTGTGCCAGTAACATTTTATTTATGGACACCGACATTTGGATTTCTCATATTTTTCATGTGTCAAGATTTATTCTTTTTAAAAATGCTTTCAGCTTTCAAAAATGGAAAAACAATTCTTAGCCCATGAGCTCTACAAAAACAAACACTGGGGCCACATTTGGATTGCAGGTGATAGGGTACCCCTACCTTATGACCTTAGAGCTTAGTTATCACCTTAGTTATCACCTGCAGGTGACAGATGCTGATAGACACCTCAAACAAAGAAGAGAGAAGACAATAACATGAGAGAGAGAGTTAGGATCAAGAATTTGTTTTTGTTTGGGGTGCCTGGGTGGTTCAGTCGGTTAAGCGACTGCCTTCAGCTTGGGTCATGATCCCAGGGTCCTGGGATCGAGCCCCATGTCGGGCTCCCTGCTCAGCAGGAAGCCTGCTTCTCCCCCTTCCACTCCCCCTGCTTGTGTTCCCTCTCTCGCTGTGTCTCTCTCTGCCAAACAAATAAATAAAATCTTAAAAAAAAATGTTTTTGTTTTTGTGTGGGTGTTGTTTTTGTTTATTTATTTATTTTTTTGGGGGGGGAGAGGGAGAGAGAGAGAATCTCTGGGCATGGACCCTGATGCGGGGCTCAATCCCATGACCCCAAGATCATGACCTGAGCTGAAATCGAGTCAGACACTTAACCAACTGAGCTACCCAGGTGCCCCTTGCATCCGTTTTTAAAGAGTAGGGAAAACAAATGCATCATGACAGGCTAGGAGGAAATTACCTTTGGAGAGGGAAAGTTGAAGATACATAAAAAAATGGAAGGAACTGGCAGATCCACATCCTAGATGAGGGAGAAGGGCACAGGATGAAGGAGTGAGCTGGGCAAAGGAGAGGCAAACAGTGTCCTCTGAGAAGGAAAGTGAGGCGGGAAAGGCTGGAAGCAGATTACTGAGGACCTAAAATGCCAACCCAAAGAGTTCACACTTCATTAGGTGAGCAATGAGGAGCTACTGAAGGTGTTTAGGCCAAGGAGTACAGCCCGGGAATCACTAATACACTGGGTCTCCCCACCGCAGACTGAATAAATAAGCCAACACTCTGTATACACATTTACATAATGGTGGTATGAGCAGAATAGAAGCTGAAAATATGTGATAACAGACTCTCTTGCTCAAAAACCTGCTCCACCAGTGCATTCTGGGAAGGAAAGATAAGATAAGCTGACATACTCAACGGATAGCTAGTTCAATATATCCATATATAAATGTGCTCCTACCCTCAAGAATTTGAAAATTGGCTATAGCAAGAGCCCATGACCTGGGATTACAGCAGCTTGGAATTGCGAGTGGGGTGGAGTATGGTAACCAGGGCTAGGTTCCACCCCCAACTTCATTATTCACCATCTGAGTGATGCTAGCACAAATGAACATCTCTGGGCCTCAGCTCCCTTGGGGTCAAATGGGAATTGGAATACTGTTCCATGTATCCCAGAGGTTTGTAACAAGGATCAAAAGAGCTAGTAGACATTAAAACACTTTAAATCTGTAACCATCTACACAGATAGAATACTGTAGCTGGAAAAAAAAAAAAGGGGAGGGGTTTCCATGAGGTCACCTGTCCGAATCACTTCTCCAGATGCTCCCCTTATTACATATCTGAATGTTTCTCCCACTGGGCAGTAGTAAATGACTTCACTGAAACTCAAACAGCATCCTACTTGACTGACCTACAACTTCCATCCTTTGAGGGTGCTCTCTTTCTTGACAGATTGTGGAGAACCAGATACTTTTGTAGAGTTGTGGTCCTAGGGTAATCAAGCCATTTACACAGGACACTACCGTGTGGATTTAGGAGCCCAGTGAGGATGTCCTGGAGAAGGTGGCATATCAGGTGGGCCTTGAAGGCCAGCTGGGATGGAAGACCCAAAGAGGAGGCAAGGCTTTCTGAGCAGCGATGCAGGTCAAACTGTACACGACTGCTTCATTTAGGCTGAGCGTCTGGATGCACTGGGAGCAAAAGCCAAAAAGCTACCAGGAGAGGCTCAGAAATACCCAGCCAATAAAATTAACACGTCAGGAAACGACAGATGTTGGCGGGGATGTGGAGAAAGGGGAACCCTCCTACACTGTTGGTGGGAATGCAAGCTGGTGCAGCCACTCTGGAAAACAGTATGGAGGTTCCTCAGAAAGTTGAAAATAGAGCTACCATACAACCCAGCAATTGCACTACTGGGTATTTACCCCAAAGATACAAATGTAGGGATCCGAAGGGGTACATGCACCCCGATGTTTATAGCAGCAATGTCCACAATAGCCAAACTGTGGAAAGAGCCAAGATGTCCATCAACAAATGAACATCAACAAACAGCCAACATCAGAGTCTAAGATGAAAAATGAAAATACTTATCTTCTTTGTACAATTCAAATTCTGGTTCTGTTTTCACAGCTGAAATACAGGAGATATAACCCTTTAATATGAACAATAATCATTTTATATAAAATGGAATATTATGCAGCCATCAAAAGGAATGAAATCTTGCCATTTGCAACAATGTGGATGGAACTGGAGGGTGTTATGCTGATGCGAAATAAGTCAATCAGAGAAAGACATGTATCATATGATCTCACTGATATGAGGAATTCTTAATCTCAGGAAACAAACTGAGGGTTGCTGGAGTGGTGGGGGGGGGTAGGAGGGATGGGGTGGCTGGGCAATAGACATTGGGGAGGGTACGTGCTATGGTGAGTGCTGTGAATTGTGTAAGACTGTTGAATCACAGACCTGTACCTCTGAAACAAACAATACATTATATGTTAAAAAAAAGAAGAAGATAGTAGGAAGGGAAAAATGAAGGGGGAGAAATCAGAGGGGGAGACGAACCATGGACTCTGAGAAACAAACTGAGGGTTCTAGAGGGGGAGGGTGGGGGGATGGGTTAGCCTGGTGATGGGTATTAAAGAGGGCACATTCTGCATGGAGCACTGGGTGTTATACGCAAACAATGAATCATGGAACACTACATCTAAAACTAATGATGTAATGTATGGGGATTAACATAACATAATAAAAAAAAATACCCAGCCAACATTAGAGTCTAAGATGAAAAATGAAAATACTTCTTATCTTCTTTGTACAATTCAAATTCTGGTTCTGTTTTCACAGCTGAAATACAGGAGATATAACCCTTTAATATGAACAATAATCATCGTTACCAAGAGCCACCTATGTTGGTGAAGCAGTGAGCATAACACCAAGGATTAACGTTCACATTTATTGTTTACTAAAAACTGTTAAGAGAATAACACTTTGATCTATAAGATAGTCATGTCAGATAGGTAAGGAAAGAAAAATTTTCCCCGTTGCATTAAAAAAAAAAAAGGAACCTGGGGCCCAGAGAGGTTAAGTGACTAATGTGAGGACACACAGCTAGTAAGTGATATGGGAGGGCGGGGGAGGGAAACTGGGTTGCATGCCTCAGAGCCCAAACTTGTTTATCCAGATCCATGACAGGTCTTCCCTGCTAACCAAGAGTGGAGCATTCCTATGAAAACTTTCATAAGCCAAAACGGTGTAACACAATTACCATTAATTTATATGGAAAGATTTTTGAGCATTCCCAGACCCAAAAAACCACCTCTCTTTGGTTGGTTGTCCTGATACCTTAGGACACGTCTTGCTAACGGATGCTCATGATACATCAAGACAAAGCACAGATGCTCACCATACAGTTCAAAGCCAGTGTGGCTCGACACGGAGCTGCTGAGTGCCATCTGGGGGCAGGAGCGTGGCTGTACCTCTCTGGCTCACAAGGTGTGTCCTGCTTCTACCGGCCCACTGTGGAGCAACTGCTGAATGGTGTTTTTACATCTTGCCTTTCCATCAAAGTGAAAATCCTCTTTAGATTTCTTTCAGCTCGAGGAAACAGATAGCAACGAAGGTCTTTCATACAAGCATAGTGGCGTAACACGCAGGTTTGAAAAGCAGGGGGTACCTGTAAATCTCTTGCAGGAACAACGGCCACGACTTCATCTTTAGGTTGGCAATGACCTCCGACCAAAAGGGACGGTCACTGGGTTTTCACACTGACAAAAAGAAAGTAGTGGGACAGAGCAAAATCGTTAAGTCGCAGGTGAGCAAACTACAGTCCACGGGCCAAATCCAGCCCACCATCTGTTTCTGTACAGCCTACAAGCTAAGAATGGTTTTTATATTTTTACCTGCTGGGAGGAAGGCAAAACAATAATGACACGGGAAATTATGCGGAATTCAAATTTCAGTGTCCATACGGACACTGAACAAAGACACACCCACTCACTTATGCAGAGACCACAGCTGTTTCTGGGCTGTAATGACAGAGCTGAGCAGTTACCACAGTGTCTGCGTGGCCTGCAAAGCCAAAAATCTCTACCACGACGGTATGGATCTTTACAGAAGAAGTTTGCCGACGGCTGTCCTAAGTCAAAGGTCTGCATCGACAGTAAGGATAAAACACGGTAACTGGAGAGGGGATTGCAGGAAACAACAGGACCAGAAGTTCTGAATTCCCAGATATTCCCTATCTCACTTGTGAAAACACGATTTCGAGGGAGAAATTCTCAAACTGCTGATACCTCCCCACTGGGTGTTGTGGGGGTTCATGTGACAGTTTCACGACTAGGACGGCTTCCTGACAGTCCCTTTGATTTCTCTTCCCCAGCCCCCCACCATCATGCTCACATGGATTGAGCCTCATTGCTACTAGAAATGAAGATGCTCTGGTGTCAGCTCTAAAATCAGTATCTCACTTCCTCAGACAAGTGGATATTTATTGACAGGGTGTGGGATGGAGAAAGAAAGGAGAGAGACTGCCCGTCCGGAAGGCAGTAACCTTGGTAGAGATGCAATGTCGCCAGGCCTAAACCATCATTCTCACAGATGTACAGCATATTATTTAAAGGGAAACAAATATCAGCCACTGAATGTCATGGCAAGGACACATCTCCTGCCTCTTAACTAAACTTATCAGAGCTGCAGTTTAATATGGTTCCTTTTTCATCCTCCCCTCAAATTCATCTTCCAGGGCAGCTCTTGACACCACCAGCAAAGAGCCAAGACGAAGATTTAGTGACGTGAGCTTCAAACAGATCTAGATTTATTGACACGTGGGGCTGGCTTGCTTTCTTGGGAGCTGCAGTACACAGGATTAATTTTAACTGCTCCCTAATGTTCAGCGCTGCTTTGCAAATACCCAAATGTCTGACTGCTGCCCGGTTTCACAGGGGAGGTCAGTTTTCACCAGGAGCAGGACCCTCACTGTGGCTGACCATTCTGTTTTTTCCTAAGAGGGCAGAACCTCGGGCGCCTGGGTGGCTCAGTTGGTTAAGCGACTGCCTTCAGCTCAGGTCATGATCCTGGAGTCCCGGGATCGAGTCCCACATTGGGCTCCCTGCTCAGCAGGGAGTCTGCTTCTCCCTCTGACCCTCCTCCCTCTCATGCTCTCTGTCTCTCATTCTCTCTCGCAAATAAATAAAATCTTAAAAAAAAAAAAAAAAAAAGAGGGCAGAACCTCAGCAAACCTGCTGCCAGAACCCCTTCCCTCAGCCACATCCTTGAAGCTACCCCCGCCTCTCTCTGAAATCAGTAAAGAATCAGCAGAAGCAGCAAGCAATCTCAGTGGCTACAAAAGCTTTGCATCTTGTTGTTTTAAATCTCCCTACATGCCTACTGACACTTCGGAGTCTGAAGCTAGAGGCAGCCAGCTGCAAGCCAAGCCAGTCCCCTTCCAAACTGGCTGTGTGTTTTCTGAGTCTTGGGCCACGGCGTCCACGAGCTCCGCCCACCTGCCACTAACACATTCTGTGAGCTCACTCACTGTGCCACGATTCTGTGCTGCACGGAGCAGAGACAGCTGGCCGTACCACAGATGGCTGCTGGCTGCTGGCTGCGACAAAGCCAGGTATCTGTCTCCAGTCCTTCCCTGCTGGCCTTCTGCTGCCCAGGCCATGTTCGCACCAGAACACAGCGCTAAACACAAGAATGAGTGCTGCGTGGGAGCTTGCAAGCAAAGGGAAGGAGGGGGGCAAAAAAAAAAAACGAAAAGGAGGAGAGAAGAAATAAAAATCTCTGTCAATCCTCTCCTAACACTAGACTGAAGAACAAATTTGCCGAGCTCCGTTAAAAGATTAACTGCTAAATGAAAAAGAGCTACTAAATGTAAATTTAAAAGTCCAAAAACACCCAAGAGGCATAACTATAATTATTGCTGAGGGAAGCTCTTTAAGACTAAAAATACATTTCCATTAACAATCAAAATTAGTTTTCATTGCTTTTTTTTTTTTCTTGAGCTTTCAGTGAATAACCTTTGATGGTAGTACATGATAATGATTCATTAGAAAAAGTGGATTGTATTTCAGAAGTATGCACCAAAAAAAAAAAAGAAATTAGCCAAGAGATTGTTCCTCCATATAAGTCAAATGGCAGAAGAAGGGAACATTTTTAGAATGAATAATGCCTCCCTATAAAAGCTAACCCAGACAGCGGTACCCACTTTGAAAATCCTTGGCTAAGAGAGCTGATGAACACATTTTTCCCAAACTTTCAATGACTTAGAAGAACTGGTAGTGTAGTAGAACATCTTTTTCTTTAAGCCCCAGCTAAGAAGGGATAAGCAAAAGGCATCATGTTGCCTCAAAATTTCCACAGCACTAAATCATCGTTAAAGGCAAATCTAAAATGACACGTGTAAAAAATAGGTGATTCATAATTTTTTTTCATATTTCTATTGAGATCTATTTACAGAGTGAAATGCATAGACCTCAAATGTACAATTAAATCAGTCTTGACAAAACCACGTGCCCATGTTTAACTACCTCAGTCATGACCTAGAACATTTCTAATTTCCACCATCTCACCAAATTATCTCCTGCTCCCCAAGAAGCAACTACTGCTCAGATTACCCCAGATTAGTTCTAGAATGACATATTAATGGAACCAGAGAGTATTTATTAGTGCATGTCTTACTTTGCTCAGCTTAGTATTTTTGAGATTTAATTTTGATATTTTTTTTCTTAAAACTTAGCTACATGAAAGTTTCAGAGGCCAAGTGATTGGGGGCGTAATTTGACAAGCAACAGCATTTTCAGAAAGAGGGAAAAGGCAAAAACAAAACAAAACAAAACAAAACAGGGTTTTCCTAGAAGTGTGTTAAGCAACAGGACAAATTGGAGATTTTTCTTTAAATGTCGTAAATCATCCTGAAAGGCCCTGGAAATCCTGCAATCATCTCTAATTCACTCACCTATCCCAGGGAGGTGTGATGTAATGGTGAAGTGTACATAATTCATAAGTCTAAATCTAATTATGATGAGTGGCCTAGAAATCTGATTAAAAATCATTAGTTCTGCTAAAGAGCCTCAAAACAAAAATGAATATAAAGGATAAACTGCTCTGCTAGATGGATTATTCTTTGAAACGCTGAAGCAAGATGATAAAAGTAAATTATTTTGGGGGCGGAGCAAGATGGCGGAGGAGTAGGAGACCTGGATTTCGTCTCCTCTCAGGAATTCAGCTGGATAGGGATCAAACCATTCTGAACACCTACGAACTCAACAGGAGATCGAAGAAAAGAATAGCAACAACTCTCTGAACAGAAAAGCGACCACTTTCTGGAAGGTAGGACGTGCGGAGAAGTGAATCCGAGGCGATATTCAGGAGGATAGACAGCGGGGGAGGGGCCTCTGTCGGCCCCTTCTGGCAAATGATAGAGCAGCGGAGCACAAAATCGGAACTTTAGAAGTCGGCTCCACTGAGGGATGTCACTCTAGTGGCTAAGCGGGGGGTGGAACCCTCGTGGGACAGTGTGGTCTCAGGACCCTCGGGGTCACAGAAAGACCGGGGGTGCCTGAGTGCAGCAGAGCTCCCAGGTATCAGAGCGGGGAAGCTGGCTGCAGAGACAGAGCCCAGGCGTGGGCTCTCAGCTCGCGGTTGCCATAAACTGTGATCCGCGGCACAGTCGGGCCACTGCTCCTCCAGCAGGGACCCAACAAGTGGCAGATCTGGGGAGACTCCCCTTCCTCACCCGGGAGGAGAGGCACGGGAGTGCACCGCAGGGATCTGCTGGGTTTGGGGACTCCACACGGGGTCGGGTGCCAGAGATAGAAACGCTCAGTCAGAGGCCGGGTGAGCATGGAGTGCGGCCGGAGACCGGGGAGACGGGAGTGACTGACGGCTTTTCTCTGGGGGCGCACTGAGGAGCGGGGCCCCAAGTTCTCGGCTCCTCCGGGGCGGAGACTGGAAGGCCGCCATTTTCACTCTCTGCCTCCAAAGCTGTACAGAAAGCTTGCAGGGAACAAAAGCTCCTGAGAGCAAACCCAAGCGGATTACTTAGCCCGGACTGGGCAAGGGCGGGGCAATTCCGCCTCAGGCAAAGACATTTGGAAACCACGGCAACAGGCCCCTCCCCCAGAACATCAGCGAGAACAGCCAGCCAAGACCAAGTTTACCGATCAATGAGAACGGCAGAACTCCAGTGCTAGGGGAATAATGCACATAGAATTCATGGCTTTTTTACCATGATTCTTTGGTCTTTCAAAGTTAAATTTTTTTTTAACTGTCTTTTTTTGTTGTTTTTGAATTTTTCTTTTTCCCTTTTTCAACCAACATCTTATCAATCCCTTTTTTAAAAAACATTTTTATTTTTCATTTTTAGAGTCATATTCTATCCCTTCATAGTAGTTACCTGTATTTTTGGCATATATATATAAGTTGTTCTCTCTTTAAAATTTTGAGATAGTTTCTTCTAGCAGATCAAAATATACCCTAAATCTCTAGTGTATGGTTTTTTTCTACTCCCCTGCCTGATCACATTCTCTCCCTTTTTTTTCCTTTTTCTTTTTTTTAATCCTCTTCTTTTTTCAAACAACTTCTTATCAATTCCTTTTATAAAATTTTTTATAATTTCCATCTTTACAGTCATATTCCATCCCTTCATCATATCAACCCTTATTTTTGTACATATATAAGTTTTTCTTTCTTTAAAATTTTGGGAGGCACTTTCTTCTAACAGACCAAAATACACCCAAAATCTAGTCTGTGGCACTGATCTATGCACCAGCCTGATCATATTTGATCACATTCTGTTTCTTTTGTTTTGTTTTGTTCTGTTTTTGTTTGTTTTTATCTTTTTCTTTTTTTTCTTTTTCTTTTTTCTCTCTTTCCCTTTCTTTTCCCACTGCTTCAGGTCTTCTCTGATTTGTTTAGAGTATATTTTCTGGGAACGTTGTTACCCTGTTAGCATTTTGTTCTCTCATTAATCTATTCTCCTCTGGACAAAATGACAAGACGGAAAAAATCACCTCAACAAAAAGAACAAGAGGTAGTACCAACTGCCAGGGACCTACTCAATACGGACATTAGTAAGATGTCAGATCTATAGTTCAGAATCATCACTTTAAAGATACTAGCTGGGCTTGAAAAAAGCATGGAAGTTATTAGAGAAACACTTTCTGGAGAAGTAAAAGAACTAAAATCTAACCAAGTCGAAATCAAAAAGGCTATTAATGAGGTGCAATCAAATATGGGGGCACTAACTGCTAGGATAAATGAGGCAGAAGAGAGAATCAGTGATATAGAAGACCAAATGATGGAAAATAAAGAAGCTGAGAAAAAGAGAGATAAACTACTACTGGATCACGAGGGCAGAATTCGAGAGATAAGCGATACCACAAGACGAAACAACATTAGAATAACTGGGATCCCAGAAGAAGAAAGAGAGAGAGGGGCAGAAGGTATAATGGAGCAAATTATAGCAGAGAACTTCCCTAATTTGGGGAAGGAAACAGGCATCAAAATCCAGGAAGCACAGAGAACCCCTCTCAAAATCAATAAAAATAGGTCAACACCCCGACATCTAATAGTAAAACTTACGAGTCTCATAGACAAAGAGAAAATCCTGAAAGCAGCTCGGGAGAAGAGATATGTAACCTACAATGGTAGAAACATTAGATTGGCAACAGACCTATCCACAGAGACCTGGCAGGCCAGAAAGGACTGGCATGATATATTCAGAGCACTAAAGGAGAAAAATATGCAGCCAAGAATACTATATCCAGCTAGGCTGTCATTGAAAATTGAAGGAGAGATAAAAAGCTTCCAGGACAGGGGTGCCTGGGTGGCTCAGTCGTTAAACGTCTGCCTTCGGCTCAGGTCATGATCCCAGGGTCCTGGGATCGAGCCCCTCATCGGGCTCCCTGCTCTGCGGGAAGCCTGCAGAATTCTCCCTCTGCCACTCCCCCTGCTTCTGTTCCCTCTCTCGGTATGTATCTCTCTGTCAAATAAATAAATAAAATCTTTAAAAAAAAAAAAAAAAAAGCTTCCAGGACAAACAAAAACTAAAGGAATTTGCAAACACGAAACCAGCCCTACAAGAAATCTTGAAAGGGGTCCTCTAAGCAAAGAGGGAGCCTAAAAGCAACATAGACCAGAAAGGAACATAGACAATATACAGTAACAGTCACCTTACAGGCAATACAATGGCACTAAATTCCGATCTTTCAATAGTTACCCTGAATGTAAATGGGCTCAATGCCCCAATCAAAAGACACAGGCTATCAGATTGGATAAAAAAACAAGACCCATCGATATGCTGTCTGCAAGAGACTCATTTTAGACCCAAAGACACCCCCAGATTGAAAGTGAGGGGGTGGAAAACCATTTACCATGCTAATGGACACCAAAAGAAAGCTGGGGTGGCAATCCTTATATCAGACAAATTAGATTTTAAACCAAAGACTGTAATAAGAGATGAGGAAGGACACTATATCCTACTTAAAGGGTCTATCCAACAAGAAGATCTAACAATTGTAAATATCTATGCCCCTAACATGGGAGCAGCCAATTATATAAGGCAATTAATAACAAAAGCAAAGAAACACATCGACAACAATACAATAATAGTGGGGGACTTTAACACCCCCCTCACTGAAATGGACAGATCGTCTAAGCAAAAGATCAACAAGGAAATGAAGACTTTAAATGACACACTGGACCAAATGGACTTCACAGACCTATTCAGAACATTCCATCCCAAAGCAACGGAATACACATTCTTCTCTAGTGCCCATGGAACATTCTCCAGAATCGATCACATCCTAGGTCATAAATCAGGTCTCAACCGGTACCAAAAGATTGGGATCATTCCCTGCATATTTTCAGACCACAGTGCTTTGAAACTAGAACTCAATCACAAGAGGAAAGTCGGAAAGAACTCAAATACATGGAGGCTAAAGAGCATCCTACTAAAGAAAAAATGGGTCAACCAGGAAATTAAAGAATTAAAAAAAATTCATGGAAACCAATGAAAATGAAAACACAACTGTTCAAAATCTTTGGGATGCAGCAAAGGCAGTCCTAAGAGGAAAATATATAGCAATACAAGCCTTTCTCAAGAAACAAGAAAGGTCTCAAGTACACAACCTAACCCTACACCTAAAGGAGCTGGAGAAAGAACAGCAAATAAAGCCCAAACCCAGCAGGAGAAGAGAAATCATAAAGATCAGAGCAGAAATCAATGAAATAGAAACTAAAAGAACAGTAGAACAGATCAGCGAAACTAGGAGCTGGTTCTTTGAAAGAATTAAAAAGATTGATAAACCCCTGGCCAGACTTATCAAAAAGAAAAGAGAAATGACCCAAATCAACAAAATCATGAATGAAAGAAGAGAGATCACAACCAACACCAAAGAAATACAAACAATCATAAGAACATATTATGAGCAACTCTATGCCAGCCAATTAGATAACCTGGAAGAAATGGATGCATCCCTAGAGATGTATCAACTACCAAAACTGAACCAGGAAGAAATAGAAAACCTGAACAGACCTATAATCACTAAGGAAATTGAAGCAGTCATCAAAAATCTCCCAAAAAACAAAAGCCCAGGGCCAGATGGCTTCCCAGGGGAATTCTACCAAACATTTCAAGAATTAATATCTATTCTTCTGAAACTGTTCCAAAAAATAGAAATGGAAGGAAAACTTCCAAACTCATTTGATGAGGCCACCATTACCTTGATCCCAAAACCAAAGACCCCATCAAAAAGGAGAATTATAGACCAATATCCCTGATGAACATGGATGCAAAAATTCTCACCACAATACTAGCCAATAGGATCCAACAGTACATTAAAAGGATTATTCACCACGACCAAGTGGGATTTATCCCTGGACTGCAAGGTTGGTTCAACATCCGCAAATCAATCAACGTGATACAATACATTAACAAAAGAAAGAACAAGAACCATATGATCCTCTCAATAGATGCAGAAAAAGCATTTGACAAAGTACAGCATCCTTTCTTGATCAAAACTCTTCAGAGTATAGGCATAGAGGGTACATACCTCAATATCATAAAAGCCATCTATGAAAAACCTACAGCAAATATCATTCTCAATGGGGAAAAACTGAGAGCTTTCCCCCTAAGGTCAGGAACATGGCAGGGATGTCCACTATCACCACTGCCATTCAACATAGTATTAGAAGTCCTAGCCACAGCAATCAGACAACAAAAAGAAATAAAAGGCATCCAAATCGGCAAAGAAGAAGTCAAACTCTCACTCCTTGCAGATGATATGATACTTTATATGGAAAACCCCAAAGACTCCACCCCAAAACTGCTAGAACTCATACAGGAATTCGGTAAAGTGGCAGGATATAAAATCAATGCACAGAAATCAGTGGCATTCCTATACACCAACAACAGGACGGAAGAAAGATATTAAGGAGTCGATCCCATTTACAATTGCACCCAAAACCATAAGATACCTAGGAATAAATCTAACCAAAGAGGCAAAGGATCTGTACTCAGAAAACTATAAAATACTCATGAAAGAAACTGAGGAAGACACAAAGAAATGGAAAAATGTTCCATGCTCATGGATTGGAAGAATATTGTGAAGATGTCAATGTTACCTAGAGCAATCTACACATTCAATGCAATCCCCATCAAAATACCATCCACTTTTTTCAAAGAAATGGAACAAATAATCCTAAAATTTGTATGGAACCAGAAAAGACCCCGCATAGCCAGAGGAATGTTGAAAAAGAAAAGCAAAGCTGGCGGCATCGCAATTCCGGACTTCCAGCTCTATTACAAAGCTGTCATCATCAAGACAGTATGGTACTGGCACAAAAACAGACACATAGATCAATGGAACAGAATAGAGAGCCCAGAAATGGACCCTCAACTCTATGGTCAACTCATCTTTGACAAAGCAGGAAAGATTGTCCAATGGAAAAAAGACAGTGTCTTCAACAAATGGTGTTGGGAAAATTGGATAGCCACATGCAGAATGAAACTGGACCATTTCCTTACACCACACACAAAAATAGACTCCAAATGGTTGAAAGACCTCAACGTGAGACAGGAGTCCATCAAAATCCTAAAGGAGAACACAGGCAGCAACCTCTTCGACCTCAGCCGTGGCAACTTCTTCCTAGAAACATCGCCAAAGGCAAGGGAAGCAAGGGCAAAAATGAGCTATTGGGACTTCATCAAGATAAAAAGCTTTTGCAAAGCAAAGGAAACAGTCAACAAAACCAAACGACAACCGACAGAATGGGAGAAGATATTTGCAAATGACATATCAGATAAAGGGCTAGTATCCAAAATCTATAGAGAACTCATCAAACTCAACACCCAAAGAACAAAGAATCCAATCAAGAAATGGGCAGAAGACATGAACAGACATTTTTCCAAAGAAGACATCCAAATGGCCAACAGACACGTGAAAAAGTGCTCAATATCGCTCAGCATCAAGGAAATCCAAATCAAAACCTCAGTGAGATACCACCTCACACCAGTCAGAATGGCTAAAATTAACAAGTCAGGAAATGACAGATGTTGGCGAGGATGCGGAGAAAGGGGAACCCTCCTACACTGTTGGTGGGAATGCAAGCTGGTGCAGCCGCTCTGGAAAACAGTATGGAGGTTCCTCAAAAAGTTGAAAATAGAGCTATCATATGATCCAGCAATTGCACTACTGGGTATTTACCCCAAAGATACAAAAGTAGGGATCCAAAAGGGTACGTGCACCCCGATGTTTATAGCAGCAATGTCCACAATAGCCAAACTGTGGAAAGAGCCAAGATGTCCATCAACAGATGAGTGGATAAAGAAGATGTGGTATATATATACAATGGAATATTATGCAGCCATCAAAAGGAATGAGATCTTGCCATTTGCAACGACGTGGATGGAACTGGACGGTATTATGCTGAGCGAAGTAAGTCAAACAGAGAAAGACATGTATCATATGACCTCACTGATATGAGGAATTCTTAATCTCAGGAAACAAACTGAGGGTTGCTGGAGTGGGGGGTGGGGTGGGAGGGATGGGGTGACTGGGTGATAGACACTGGGGAGGGTATGTGCTCTGGTAAGCGCTGTGAATTGAGCAAGACTGTTGAATCTCAGATCTGTACCTCTGAAACAAATAATGCAATATATGTTAAGAAAAAAAAAGAAGAAGAAGGTAGCAGGAGGGGAAGAATGAAGGGGGGGGAAATCGGAGGGGTAGACGAACCATGAGAGACGATGGACTCTGAAAAACAAACTGAGGGTTCTAGAGGGGAGGCGGGTGGGAGGATGGGTTAGCCTGGTGATGGGTATTGAGGAGGGCACGTTCTGCATGGAGCACTGGGTGTTATGCACAAACAATGAATCATGGAACACTACATCTAAAACTAATGATGTAATGTATGGGGATTAACAGAACAATAAAAAAATTAAAAAAAAAAAAAGTAAATTATTTCAAAGAATCACTGCCAAACTGTAAAGTGTAAAATGTAAATGCTGAGTTGCTGGTACCAGGGCAGAATGTGTGGCCTACATTAAATGGTGGGGACAGATACACAGCCTTGCACCCAACAGATAAACAATAAAGAAATGACAAGGGCAGGACTAATGTCTTTTCTAAGATATGGCCAAATAGTAGCACATGAGTTAATTAAGGGGTAAAACTCATTGGAACCAAGGACCCAGGGAGCCCAGAGTTCCTCTAAGGCTCCATCTCTCAAGAGGAGCTGGGATTCCCACCCAGAGCATCAGGATGTCATAGAGGTGAGTCTTTCCCATGTCCTCAATGTTCAGAAAGCACATCCTGCTCTTGTTAGAGCCTTTTCACATCCGTTACAGCATCTCATCTCTGTAAACCTTTATTAGGTGGCATTATTAATACTTCCCTAATGTACACATAGTACTCTAGAATATCTGAAATTATGTCACTAACCTCATCTCATCAGATTCTCAACATAACCCTGTAAAGTAGGCAGAGTCTTTGCCCCTCTTCGAAAATAAAGTCTTTTGCCAAGGTAACAAGGCTATTCGGTGGCAGACTTGGGGCTATAGAATGTCTTTGACTTTAATCCAGTGTCCACATTGCTACAATACCACGCTCTAATTAAAGCCAAATGACAGACGAGAAGACTGAGGCGAAGTGAGGTTAATCCTGAAACGCTAGCTTATGGCAGAGCTGGAGACACTTTTTAAGATAACATATGGGAAAAAGAGATTTTCAGGACCAACTTTCAGACCTCAAGCCATCCTCCTCTTTCTTGGCTAGGGCATACCTTCTAAGTGTCCTTGCCCTGCTGAAGCAAACTGAAGTCAGAGCTCCCACCTAAGAGTAACTAGGCCCTCCCAATATACCTACCTCACCCCCTATTCATTGGAGTTGTAATGACTAGCATTTAATAAGCAATTTCTCTGTCTAAAATGTATCCTAAGCATTTGCCAATATTATTATTCTTTTAATCCTCACAACAATCTGATAGGTAAGTACTAATATTATTCTAATTTACAGGTGACCAAATGGAAGTACAGAGAGGTAAATACCTTGAACCAGGCCACACAGAAGGAAGCTGTGCAGCTGGGATCTGAACCCAGGCAGTCTGGCTCCAAAAGCCACACTCTTCACCACGAGACTGTAAGGAAAGTATTCATCTATGCAACACTGGATCATCCCCAAATTCTCAACTCCAAAAGGGGATGCGGGTCACAAGAATGCTGCTAAAATATAGATTCAGTATATATTTTTTATCTCAGAGAGTGGGCTTATATTTATATGTGCAAACAGATTAAATAAATCATGATTACAACAGTAAACATGTATATTCTGATCAATAACTACTTGCCTTCCCCTCCCCCCAACGCTAACAGCTGCAATAAAGCTTTAACTGTAAAGCGATGCACAACCAGCCATAAAAGTATGTAAAATAAATGAGGATAACATAATGAGGGAATCCAACATTCATCTCATAAATATAACATAACGACCACAACTAAAATGTCAGAGAATCTAATAAATCAATATGGTAGGACAGAGCTATCTTTATGTTCAGAATACATAAAAAATATATTTACATGCAGGGTGTTCTCTTTCTTTCTTTCTTTCTTTTTTATAAGCCAGGACCAAACAAAAAGAATTATAAGAAATTTAACCCTTCGTTCACCTAGATACTCTGGTTTGACAATGATATTTCAACACTCTATTGGGTTGTCCCATGTGGTTGCATGGTAAGAAATGGGCCCTCCTCTAAATCTGCACCAAAGGCCTTAGATACCAGGCTCGTATGCAAATGGCACTGGAAGGGAAGCAAGCAGGAAAACATCCTGAGGGTACTTTGAAAGGATCAGTTACAGGCCCTGGCTTAGAAAACTTCTGATCATGGTGATTTCTGGAACTTCCAGCTCATTTTATTAGCACCAACAAACCCTGGGAGGTTTAGTTATTTCCCTGTTAATGCACTAGCGATTGATGTGGATAAATCCCATAAATACTAATGAGGGTGACACAAGTAAATCTCCTCTGAATTAATGAGAAGAGAGTCTCCTGTACTGACCAACATGCCGCCTAATGGCTTGAAATGATGGATTTATAAATTCTTCTAGGTTCCCCCGTGGACTCAAGCTGCAGAAATAAATATCCTTACCCAGCCACCTCCTCCCATGGGCCCTGATCTAGGGAGCCTTATGGGAGGGGAAAAGGCCTAACTGGGAAAGGGACAAATGCTTCCTCCACCACCTTTTCCTTACTGAACCTGACAGGCCCCAAATTCAACATCTTAACTCGGGGGAGGATGAAATTCGGGAGGGAAATGAGAGTTAAGAGTCTTCTGTTAAAATAGCCTGAACCCAAGTCTAAAAATGCCAACTCCTCAGATACGAAAAACCAGTTAATGCTCATACATTAAACTGAGTTTAGTGTATGTGCGTGCGTTTCAACCCTGCGTTTCATGTACCTATTGCTACATGACAAACATAGTCGATTTAAACAACAACCATTTAGTTTGCCCATAATTCTGTGGGTTAGTAGGGGCTCCCCTGGGAAGTTCTTCCACTGATCTCACTCGAAGTCCTTCATGTGTTTGCTGTCAGATGGTGGCAGGAGATGAAATGTCCAGGATGACTTTACTCACGTGTCAGGAGCCTGGGCCAATGACTGGGGGCTATGACATCTCTCTCTCTCTACGTGGCTAGCTTGAGCTTCTTTACCGAGCAGGTGAATTCTGTGAGCAAGCATTCCAAGAAGACCAGCCCCAACAAGCAAGCACTTCATAAGTCTCTGCTTGTATCCCACATGTGGTAATATTGCAGTGGCCAAGTCCGGAGTCACTGTGGATGGCAATTACACTGAAGTGTGAATACTGAGAGTTGTGGGTTGTTTGGGGTCACCAAAGTAATAGTTCACCACAACTAGCCCAGGTCCCCCCTCACACACACACACAGAGGGGAAAAACACTGGTGCCATTATAACAACAAGCCCTTTTACTGGTTTTTGTTGTTGTTGTTGTTGTTCCTTTTCTAGTCTTTAACTTTAATATTCAATGACCTCATATTCCGATTATTGCTTCAGTGATGGCAATTTGGGTTCCATGTGAAAGTTGGGCAAAGCATGGCAAGAAAGAAAGAAGCACTCCACAATTGATAGACAAATAAAGATCAAATTCCCATTTTAACAAAAACTGGACACAGCCACTGATAACACAGGGAACTTGCCACCAGTTCCCCTCTGGCCCTTGACTCCCTTAGCACAAGAACCCCATACAGCACTCATTCTGCCTGTTATTCACACTTAAAAGACTGTCTGCACCCTCTTAAAAGACCAACACTATACCTTTTTTCACTCAAGTAGGTAAAGACTTAAGGGCCCCCATAAATCTTGCTCCAACAATTCTCCCGAGGATATCCTATTAATACAACCCTCCTTCACTGCAATAACCCCATGGGCTTGGTTAATATTTGCCCATTCCAGTCCACCTGTTGGGATTCATCAGCAATAAATAATTTGTATGGCATTTTCAATTTTATCAAAGCACTTCCCATGTGATGCTCGGAATAGCTCTCTGAGGTAGGTGAGACAAAGATTTATTATCTTCATTGGACCAAAATAAAAACAAAGCCTGTATACATTAGTATGTAGTGCTAGTTTTTGTAGTGTTTTATAGTTAGCAAATGTTCCCTTATACATTATTTGTATCAGGATTCCTTAAAGCCATCCTGAGAGGTAGATGGTAATAGCCCTACTAATAGAGGGGATAGAGAAGTTAAACACTTGCCCCAAAACCCCACAGTGACTAAGTAGCAGGCCCAAGTCAGGTCACTCAATCCAATTTCCTTTCCAGCCTGTAACAGGAAGGGTAAGTGATCTATGGCCAAAGAGCCTATGGGAGAATTAAAATTAGAACCTCTATGTCCTGATGGGCATCCCCCTGCCCAAACTCATGCTGATTCTTACACCTCAGTTAGAATCTGCAAGAACTATCCCAATGTTAGCAATAAGATGGGCCGCACAAGCAACAGTGAGCTTTGAAAGAAAATCTAGGAATACCATGATGATCTAGCTTTCCAGGAACACAGGAACCTAACATAGTCCACGGGCTTCAGAGAATACATTATGGTTGATGCCAACAGCATGACGACAAGGCTTCACAAGATGACCTCTCAGCCTCGCAAGGTTACTGAAACACTGCTCAATTTAGATACTATTTGTTTTAACATTTCCAATAGCAAATAGACAAATAGATCAGTAAACAGAAGAGAGTTTAATTAGAAATTTTGTATGTGATAAAAATAGTGTTTCAAAATGGCTAGTAAATGGCCTAAAAACAAATGGTTTCAGGTCAACTGGTTAACCACTTGGGAAAAAAAAAATTATATATATTAATTTTGACCTCAACATGAAGGCATTAAAAAAAAAAAAAAAAAAAAACAACCTCCAATGGATCAAGACCTAAAAGCCAAAACTAAAACAATCAAAGTTTTAGAAGAAATACAGGAGACTATGTTTATGGCCTAAGGATGTGACTCTGGGTCAGACCCAAGACACATATAGCATATAAAGAAAAGACTTGTTAATTTGACAACATTAAAATTAAAAACCTGTATGTAATAAAAAGCACCATAAAGTTGAAAGGCAACAGAATGGAAGAAAACATTTGCAACATATGAGAGACTGAGGCCAAGTATGCCTGAATATATAAAGACTTACTAGAAATCATTAAGTCACACAAGGCAATAGAAAAAAAATGGGCAAATGATATACACAGGCAATCCAAAATAGAAAAAAAACAGACAATAAATATATGAAATTATTCTTGAACTTGGCAGGCAAATGAAACATTTTAAATGGCAGTAGAACATGCCAATAGATTGCAATAATTTTTGAAGTGTGCTAATACCAAACGCTGGCAAGAGAATGGATCAAATGGTATTCTTTCCACACATCACTAGTAGGAATGAATATTGATAAAATCACTGTGGAGAATAATTTTACAGTGTGCATTACAACTTAAAATATGCATACACCATGAATTAAGCAATTCCACTTCTTAAAATAGACCCAAGAGAAACAC
The DNA here is from genome assembly GCF_002201575.2 of Neomonachus schauinslandi. Taxonomy (NCBI): domain Eukaryota; kingdom Metazoa; phylum Chordata; class Mammalia; order Carnivora; family Phocidae; genus Neomonachus; species Neomonachus schauinslandi. The sequence continues at coordinate 103,887,740 of NC_058408.1, read as the reverse complement.
TTGCATGAGTTCATGAAATCCCATAACGAGGACATTTACTGATGGGACAAGGAGAAATTACTAACAACCAAAATGCCTATCAGAAAACTAACGACCAAATAAACTGTGGCATATCAATACTATGGAATATTGCACTCAAGTCAAAAAGCCCAAGTACTGTATATCAACAGGTACTGATGTGGAAAGTCATGTGAGACATACCACTGAATGAAAACGGCAAGCAGCTGAACTTAGTACTATAAATTCTTTAGTATTTGTGTACAGAGATCTGTGTGTATGAGTATATAAATTCACGGGAGGAGGATAAACAAACACAGTCAACTCCTAATACGGTTCCCTCTGAGGAAGAGCAGGGGTTAGGATGAGGGGCAGCCAAAGTGAACTAAGCCTGAGCAGTTAGCAGTTAGTATGGAGAGCACTCTACTTGTGTGATTTCATTTTCAATAAATAAAAAGACATGGCAGAGCAAACCTACCCCCTAGAAAATTCTCCCAAGTGTTCACAGGCTTTTCTGAAATTTATAAAAACAAAACAAAACCAAGTGGAGGTTATAATGGAGGCAGATGAGAAGCAAAACAGTGCTATAGTTTGGGCAGAGAGCCCTGTGCCCTGCCAGACAGCACCATGACATTAGAAGGAAGGTTTCCACAGGTATCAAACGAGGAAGGCGTGGACCCACACAGGCACATTTTGTCTTCTCCTGTGAAGGGCTCCTAAAAGCCAGGAGCATCTTTTAACCTGGTGCAGTGTGAGCTACACACTGCCATTTACTAGGTAAAGCAAGGTCCTCATTTGATGCCTGCCTCCGTGGAGTGGACAGAGGGGCCAGGATACTGTCAGTGGGGAGTCAGCGGGGCCCCAGAATCCGTGCCCCCCAGACAGGAGTCCCACGGAACCAATCACAGCAGATGGCTGATACCCAGTAACCTTCTTCTACAGACTTGGAGCTATCTGGGCTAGAAATCCTGAGGAAAATAAACCTCTTTTTGCTCTAATTAAAAATGTGAACGGGAATAGTAATCTCCATAAAGCCACACAAATTGCTTTAAAAATGCCAATTCCTATTAGGCCAGTAAAACAGAGTTGTGTGTGCCCTCCTGCAACTTCACAGAAAAAGAGCAAGGTATTAATGAGTATCACTTTAAATACCTGTGAATCTTGTGATGTGGAGTGGAATTGCTTCGTATGGTCATTTTACCCCTGGGCTAGTGTTCAGGTTGTTTGGTTACCTTAGCTCTGTATAAACAAGAAAAAAATTATTTCCCACATGTGCCAAGCACTCTGCAGCTTGCAGCATTCCTTTACGTTTATAACCCAATTTAATTCTTCCTACAATCTTTTTATTCCCATTTCACAGATAAAGAGACAGAGGCTTCAAGACCAATGGATTATTTTCAACATCATATTACATTTGAAAGGCAAAAGCATTTATTGCATCTCTAGTCAGCATCCTGCTCCTTTTGCTAGATGCTAAATCAACCCTTTGTTTGACTGAAGAGCAAATTCAGCTTCTCTCTCTTATGTGACTATCTTTTTGCATCTCTTTTTATGGGGCGTTCCAAGAGCCTTTGGGGAGAGCATCTTTCCTCGCATTCTTTCTCCACACTAAAGTGGCATGGGGAATATTTTATTTTTCTCTTTGTTACACTGGGCTGATGCTGACTTAACTATTTGCATCAATGTCAAAGTCAGGTTCAGAAACATGGCAAAGCCTCTGCTCCCTCATCAGGTTTCTTGGCTTATTCTGAGGAAGAAAAAAGAATGAGTGTTTAGCCTCTACCTATCTATCTGCCCAGGAATTTGCTAAGTTCATTACATGCTTTATTTGATCTTCAGCACAAATCTGTGAGGGATGCACAATGACCCTCATTTTACAGATAAAGAAACACAGGCTCAGAGAAGCTAACTTGCCCAAGGTCACATGCTAGGGAATAAGTTCATAGTCTGCATATTTCCAAAGCCTTGGTTATATCTCACTATGGCATGGTCTCTGTGGGACTGGGGCAAGAAACAAACATTTCTTTCAAGTGTTATGTATAGGATGATCATCTAAATCTGAAGTTCTGAGAGTAAAAAGTAGGGAAAGAGATTTCAATTAATATTTATACCAGGAAAAACAGGCATAAATTGAGACTATCCCAGGGAAATCAGGACATATGGTCACCCTGATTATGCACCACACAAGGGAACATCACCCAAGGAAAAAAAAAAAAAAAAGAATGTTCTAAAACCCATAAACCGTGAGTGATAAATGTTTCATTCCAGGAGGACATGGCTGTGCAGATGTTCAGGACCTAGCTTAACCTCTACAAACCTCAGACACAGAAGGAAATCTAACAAATACTAGAGCTACTAACTGAGATGAGCTCCTCTCCCACCCCGACTGTGTTTCCAACAATCAACAAATCTTTATTGCTTGCCCCCATCATGTAACAGTAATTCTAAAAGTGAAGCCAGGCAAAAACCAGACCAACAAAGACATACACCACATGCACTCTAGGGGAGGAGTCACCGTGGAGGTCTTGCTTTGTCCTGGAGCACAAAACACTGGCAGGTGCCTCATAGATTTCCAGAAGCAGTTCAGGAAGACCAAAAGCTGTGTTTTCTTCCATGACCCCTCTCTTTCACAGCAAGCAAAACTGTATGAATATGAGTAGGAAGCTGCCAAGACCGAGAAAGGTCACTTGCTGGGATTAGGCAGCTCTGGAGGTGTCCAGAGGATTAGGACATCTTCTCATCCCTATGGTGTGGAATAACCCACGGAATCCCTGTGAAATTACAGACTCGGCTGCTTTCAAGGACACAACCCAGAACATCTTTGCATTCAAGATTCAACATCCTAGGGAATAACTGCTCCTTCCTTTTTTCATGACATAATGCTCAATTATTTATCATTAAGCTTAGTTTTCAAATTGGGTTATTTCAGATTCACATATGACCTAGCAGTAACTAACCCCAACACCAGAACCTACTCACACAAGAAAATTTACACCACAGCACTCACTTTATTACTAGGTTGTTGAATGGAGCACTGGGTGTTATACGCAAACAATGAATCATGGAACACTACATCAAAAACTAATGATGTAATGTATGGTGATTAACATAACATAATAAAATAAAATTTAAAAAAAAGACTAACTGGGTGTCTGCATGTGCAAGTGCGCGCATGCACACACACGCACACACGCATACATACTTTGTTTGTGTGGAGGATTCAGAACAAACCAGGACACCCCAATGATCACCATTCAAAGAAGTAAGAGAATGTGCTTCTTACAATCCAGGAGATAATTTTCATTTTCCAAGGCTAGTCTTTATATTTACTGTACTGGCTACCAGGGGAATCTGGCTGGGCAGCAGCAGATGGTAAGAAGTTTTATAAAAAGGAATAAAGAATGCTTTTTCCTTTAAAACTGTTCCCCCATTCTACCCCTATCTGTGGAGTCCATACTAAACCTCCAGTTTGTGGACATTCACTGTACACCTGACCAGTACCCAGAGGTCCCAAGAACTACTTCTCACTGCTGTCTTCACTCCCCTAAAATTGCCATCCGCCTCTCCACAGAGGCCAACAAAAATCACACACACACTCAATGGAAAGCAGAGAATTTCCTTGTGAGCTCTGTCCAGATTTGCTAATGACTCAGGGTCACATGTCAAAGCTGGACCAAATTTTTGAGACCATCTCCAGGAGAGATTTTTTTTTTTTGTCAGCAGTCTCAACTCCAGAACATCAGCTACGACAGGTAGTGGTCCAAAATAAAACTAATTTAACAACATTTCCTACCATGCAATTAACCTCTTTTCCACAGAATGTTGCTTTTTTTAATGTCTGTTGCAAAATAGGCTCCTAAATGAATATAATTTCCCACCCACCTCTTAGCAAAAATTATGTGTCATTTCACACCTAATATATGCAGATTACAACAACTCTCGAAAAGGAACCTGAGAAGTCAAAGTTGTCCATCTCTTTTTTTCCCCCAGTTTTTAAAATCTTGGTTTACATTGCAATCAAGTGAAGTTTGGCTTCTCGGGTGGGGCTGGAAGTTGAGGTAAGATAATAAAATGGCCTGGGGCCTACCACCAGCCTCTGCATCCTGCCAGAGAAAACCACTCCCACAAAGCCTGGCCCTGATGGGAGCTGAGTCATTAAATAAGGACCTTCGGGAGATCCCAAGGGCGGATACTTGCCCTCTTCCATTTTGGCCCTTCCTAAGGCCACATTCATGGATCTCGACGAACAGGGACCTTCTTTGCTTCCTGAAGCCATGCTACAAAGGTGGATTACTTAAGAAACAATTAGGTGCGTACACAAAGCAATTTGCAGGCAGCCGCACTCCTTCAGCTTTCTAAGTGAAGGGCCTTTCAAGGCTGATTTATAACACTGTCGTCTTCAGAAGGCAAAATAATTAATAGGAGCATGGACTTCTAATTTCAGTGACTTCCAGAGAAAGTGGATTTCATTTGATTTATGACGGCCGGTGACTTTGCATTTTATCAGTTCATTCACTCATTATTTATGCTGATGGCCAATTTCAATGGGTCGCTATCATCTAACTCGCTACTAATCAAAGAGAATTAGGGTTCACTGCATTATTTAGAAGTCGCTAATTTATCTTCAGAACAAGTAGTGAGAAGTTTGGGGCCTTCCACAAGAAAAAACTGAACAGCTGGCTGGAGCCAGAAAATTTGGTCAGCATTATAAATGAGTTTTATCAGGGGTATTGCAAGTTGATGAGTTTCGAGTCAGAAGGAGAGAATGAAGAAAGAAAAAGAGAAGCCAGGAGGAAAGACCAAACAGAATAAGGCTAGAAAAAAGTAAAAATAAACCCTGAGTTACCACCGTGGTCTGACCAGCTCCCCGATCACAAAGGGCCGCTCTAGTCCTACCACCCTGGGATTTGGGCATCAGTCGAGTCTTAGTATTCAAATGTCCTAGCACCCTTCAGTTTAGTTCAATAAGCAAGTATATTTGCACTGAAATAAGCCGAGTTGCCTTGTTTCTCATTTTAAAGTCATTTTAATATGTTCTAGACACAAGATAATGGATCACATTTAAACACGAGAAAATTAAGTCCCATCAGCAAGTAATAACACCCAATCATATTCAATCATGTTGAACAACCACCTCTACCAAAATGATCCTCTTCTAGGCGAGGTTAAGAAAACAACAATTAAAAAAAAAAAAAACAAGAACAGGTTGTTGTTTTTCTTTTAGAAAGACCCAACTTTAAAATCTCTCCATGTCATTTCCCGTAAGGCAATATATTCGCTCACGTTCCTGCCTCCAGACTTTTGTACATTCCCATCCCTCTTACCAGAATACTCCTTTGCCTTAATGCTTACCAAGTAAATTCCTCTTGTCTTAAAAATTTCAGCTTACCAGGTCTAACTAGATACCTTTTCTCTGCTCTCCAAACTCCTGGGACTCCCCTGGTTATTGCCCTAATTGTCTGTACTCTTCAGTGGATTATAAGCCCCATGAGAGTGGGAGCTGAGTGATGTCTTAGCTGCTAAACACCAGGACCCCATATATCTGCTGAGTCAATATTGTTGATTATGTTGTTGTTTTGACTTTAATGTTTTCTATACCATTCAACAGTTATTGTCTCAGTCCAAAGTCTACCCTTTAGGACAACTAGATGGTAGTACATGAGCAACAGAAAAACACCGGTTTCTTACCCACCATTTCTTGGCAGCTTAAAAACCAAGGAGGGGAATAAAGAAGGTAGAAAATAATATCAATTTTTGAACTCTTTTAAGTTTGAATGGGAATGCCCAACTCCTGATGCTAATAAGGACTTTGCCAGATTGTTGGGGCAGTTCCAACATAACCCAAAGGGAATATAAGACTCCTAAAATAAAAGGCTCTGTCATTTGCAATTTTCATGATAATCCTACTATACCTTTTTATCTTAAATAAGATGCAAAAATGGCTACAGACTAATATAAATATAATCTGTGGAGTTTTTAATCTTTCTATTCCCAATCCAAACACCACTTTTTAGTTTCAACCAGGCTCTCCTTGTAGTTTGTACCTGGCCCAATGCCAGGCTATCAAGGTGCTCATATAATAAATATGGCCTTATTAAACTGGATGGAGTAACCATGCAGAGTTATGACTATGGGAGTTTCTTTAACATGAAAACACCATGTTTATCATATTGATGATCTAAAATAAAGTCTGGGACTCCAGCATTTATTTTCAACCAGTCTCACAATTTATATGCTACCACAAGTAAAATAAGACTCATGAAACACAAACCAGTTCACCTTCACACTCTCATCAATTGCTTTTGCTTCTGGCTACAGACGCAGCAAACACCCTTTTCCTGTAAACGGTACTTAAATGTGTGGCCACATCAAATCTGACGCTGTTAGTTTCTAATCTCGCTTTCCTTCAGTGTATGGGTTTTTACACGACCCAACTGTGTCAGGCTCTTGAAAGGCCCGCAGACTGCCAAGAAGTCCTCAGACACCAAAGCACTGCATCACTTATGGTCAAACCTAGAAAAAAGGAGCTACCTGTTTCTAAATATTCACAACAGAAAGCATTTCATGCAGGAACCTGGACACACAAATGATGGAGGAGCAACAGCAAGAAACCACCACCACCCTCGGGCTGAAGAGACAGCGGAGGGCGGGGCCAAGATCTCCCAGCCAAGTGAGAATCCTGGTGGGCCATATCCCATAGGAACTGGAACCAGGGCAGAGACTCAGCCCCGACAGAGAAGCCAGCAGAGGTGGGTTAGGGAGAAGTGTCCTGGCTTATCCTTCCTCCCACCTTCCAGTCTCCTACCAGCACCTTCCACTGGTCAAACCCAATAGGAAGCCAGCTTATGAGGGAGCTTGGGAAATGCTCCTACAGGTGACAGCTCCTATGACAGAGAGAAAAGCAGGTCGAGGGCAGGAATGGATCTGAGAAGGTCTCTGAGCCACACGGAACTTTAACAGAAAGGAGATACAGCCTGTTGTCTACACTGCTTTCACTTTTCGTCCCCAGTGAGTAGCTGAAGTCTGAGTACCCAAGATAGAGAGGCATTAAAGTAACAACTCTAGTGGGTAAAACTGTAATTCATTTGGGGTTTCCTTAAGATTTATGAGCCTAGTTCTCCTTTGGAATTTGAAAGTAAATAGGCAGATGTGTATGAAAACCTGTAAAGAAGCAAGCAGGAGACGAGGTGGCTCACCCTGGGTGCCGACCACTGGATCGCATCGGCGGGCCTCAGCATGGCAGAGGCATGTTTGTAGGCCTGCTGAGTAAGTAGTGATGCTGGGTAGAAAGCTGCTAATTTAGCCAGGGAAGCAACGGACCTCCACTCCAATACCCCCAAAGAAAACCCACACTCTACCTCAGTGGCACGTTACGAAACACGAATCACTTTACCAGCAGCCACAAGGTGAAAAAGACCTACCAGGTAGACTAGGGGCTGCAACTACCAAAACCCAAGACCTACTTCCTCCAGGAGGGCTTCCCTGCTCACTCCCTGCCTACAATAATTTCAATCACAAATAAGCTAAAATTATATTTTTTCTGACTAGATTCCAAGATCCCCTAAGGGTAAGGACCAACATCTACTTTGGTGAGGGTGACTTATTGTGGTAAAAACACGTAACATGAAAGTTACCATCCTAGCCATTTAAGTGTACAGTTCAGTAGTGCTAAAGATATTCACCTAGATCTCTAGAACTTTCTCATCTTGCAACACTAAAACTTTATACCCACTAAACACTAATTCTCCCTCATTTTCCCCTCTCCTTAGCCCTTTGCAACCACCTTCCTACTTTGTTTCTATGATTTTGACATCTTTAGATACTTCATACAAGTACAATCATAGTACTCTTCCTTCCGTGACTGGCTTATTTCACTTAGCACAATGTCTGCAAGTTCATTCAGGTAACAGTTTCCTTCTTGTTTAGTGCTGCATGATATTCGACTGCATTGCATACACCACATTTTCTCTGTCCCTTCATCTGTCAGTGGCCACTTAGGGTTGTTTTTACCTCTTGGCTATTTTGAATAACACCGCAACATACCTGTGTGTGCAAATCTCTCCCTTTGAGATCCTGCTCTGGATTCTTTTGGATATAAAGCCAGAAGTGAGATGGTTGAATAATAAAGTAACTTTATTTCTACTTTTGTTAGGAGCTCACTTTTTGGTGTTTAATCCAAAATAAAGGCCCAAAGTTGCTCTTCTACACGTGTATGTCCAGTTTTGCCAACACTACTTGCTGAAGAGACTATATTTTCCCCCCCTGCACTGTGTAATCTGACACCCTTGCCAAAAATAACTTGACCATATACCCAAGGGTTGAGCTCTCTATTCTATTCCGATGGTCTCATGCCTGTCTTCAAGCCAGTACCACACTATCCTGATTACCTCTGCTTTCCAGTGTGTTTTGAAACCAGGCAGTGAGGTCCAACTTTGTTCTTTTTCAAAATTACTTTGGCTATACAGGGTCCCTTGAGAGTCCAGATGAATTTAGGATGGTTCTATTTTTGCAAAAAAAAAAGAAAAAAGAAAAAAAATGCTACTGGGGTTTTGATAGAGATTATAGTGAATCTATAGATTGCTTTGAAGAACATGAACAGTTTAATAATATTAAGTCTTCCAATCTACCAACACAGGAAGTCTTTCCATATATTTGTATCTTCTTTGATTTCTTTTAGCGATGTTTTGTAATTTTCAGTGTATAGGTCTTTCAGCTTCTTGGCTAAGTTTATTCCTAAGTACTTTATTCTTTTTGATGCAACTGTAAATGAGGTTAACTCCTTTGGTGTTTGTTGCTGTTATCATTTCTTGTTGGTTCTGCCTCTCTTCCACACTTAATATAGTGCTTTTCAATAACATTTGATGACCAAGAAATATTTGTTTTGAATGGAAGACTGAATGAATGAATGTATTTGTCTCCAGCTAACCTAAAAGGGAATGTTCAGGGGTGCCTTGGTGGCTCAGTCGTTAAGCGTCTGCCTTCAGCTCAGGTCATGATCCCAGCATCCTGGGATCGAGCCCCGCATCGGGCTCCCTGCTCAGCAGGAAGCTTGCTTCCCCCTCTCCCACTCTCCCTGCTTGTGCTCTCTCTCTCACGCTGTGTCTCTCTCTGTCAAATAAATAAATAAAATAAAATAAAAAATTTAAAAAAGGGAATGTTCAAAGGGTTGAGGCTGCTTCTCTCTTTCCAATAACTAAGACCACCTTGGGCAGTTCCTTCCAGTGACATTGGTACAGATAATAAACACCTTGCTAGCCTCGATCCTCAATTTCTGACTTGTGTTGATAAAAACAATTTTACCAAATGCAAAGCAAACAAGACCAGGACATGATTTTTCTTGATATTTGACTTTTGCCTTTTATTTGAGACCTGCTCTTTATTCACTTTATCTATAAGTCCCTCTTTCCTTTTAATTAATTTGAATGGTTGGAATGAATTTGCTCAGCAAGCTGGGTGAGGCCTCTTTGTACCTTGTTGAGTTTAAAGAGAGAAGCTCTCACCCGAAACAAATAAAAACATTTAACAGATAGCAGCAGCATTACTACATGAAGTAAAGTACCCTTGGCATTTGAGGTCCCAAGGGGGGAGTTCCTTAGGAAGAGCCATAAGGTAAATCTATAGCACTGATGATATGAAACTTTGGGGGTAGGCCCTCACGTTATGACTGTACACCCCAAAATGCTAGGGAAAACTAACCACACAGATTGAGAGAGATTTTAAGCACTAAAATTCTATTATCATTTCCTTCTATTTCCAACTTCTTCCCTCTCTGCCCCCCTGTGGTTCTTTTATTTATGGATGTCACGCAGGAGGGCCCTTTCCCAGTTTTTCTTCTCTCTCTCCAAGTCACAGGAAATTCAACAAAGCAGGTCTCCCTGTGACACAGTTATAAAAAATGTAGACATGCCAGGGGGCCCACAATCAAGAACTCAAAACGCACCAAGCACAAGTGATAGCCTGATTCCTGGCTAAAATGGTCACAACACTCTCGACCTTTGCAGATGCCTGGCATCATGGCCCTCTACCAAAAAGGAGAAAGAGAGAGAGAGAGAAAGAGAAATGCAAGAACACAGCCTCACAGCCACTATTACAGAATGCCCGATTCAAGGTAGGAAGTGAACACGGGACCGTCAAAGGCAGATGAGAGGCCCAGAAGCTGGAGGAACACAGGACTTGTTGCCGGCATATCATGACAGCCAGGCAAAAGCTGAAGAGTGGGAGTTTTTGAAACAAATGCCAGTTAAATGATCCATTCAGTTATCCTTGATATGTCTGGTATAATATAGCTTGTTCCAGATGTCAAGTAATGTTGCCAAACCATGCTCACTAATGTGAAAACCATTGTTGCTGATAAGCCTAAGTGTTGTTGGATTTCTACAACAGCCACCCATCTGCAAACAAAATATTGCATTAAAAAAAAAAAAAAAAAAAAAAACCTGTGGCTCACAAATTAAGCCAACAAAGGGACTGACTGAAAAATGTAATTTATAAAAAAGCAGTTTTCCCCTGAGAAACTTTTTTTCAAATATTTCACATTTACACATTTAAGTTATATTCAACTTTATACAAAAATTATAGTAATTGTCCTTCACCTAACATGAATGTTATAATTATACTTCCAGCGTTGCTGCGCTTCAACACCCAGCCGTAAGAAAAGTATGGTGTGTTCACAACCAACGCGGGAAAAAACAAATAGATTTGCAGTGTCTGACGTGACCCCTTTGAACATACAGCTCTAAAATATCCATTGTTCATAAATTCATAAAGGGCTGCATATGTACATCCCAACTCCCTTTTCCATTTGATATATATGAAAATGCAATTTACTGTATGTCAAATGAAAAATGTGGTTTTCAAATGCATTGACAACAGGTGCTCGTTAAATGATCAGACGCTATTTGTTACCTAGACCCTTACTCTCATTTGCAGCAAGATAAATTGCATTTTAGAAGAGTAGTGCGATCTAAGGGGTCTTGACATGTTTTTATTGATTTGCATAGGTTATATGCATGTATTCCTGTTTGTAGGCAAATAGTGCCACAAGTAAATTCAAGGCGCTGCGCCTGTGTTTCGAGAAAATTAGAGTCATCACAGGGGAGCCAAGATGGAGTGAGCCTGGGTAAAAGAGACACATCCAGCCTGCTGGAATCTCAGAACCTCTATTAAGATTTATAGGCTGTAGGATTCTTTTGGGCTTCAACATTATTCTTAGTAAACCCTTTCTGTCTTCTGTTGTTTATAAAAACTGGCAGCTTTAGCAAAGACAGAAGCTTAAGTTGTAGGTAGCACAATTTAACATAATAGTTCTCGCCTGTCCTCCAAATAGCCTAATGCTGATTGTGCAAAAGGAAAAGAGAAAAGGGGAAGAAAAGCCACATGAAACCACATACCATAGGCTGTTGCTCTGACACGGATGGATTTGGCTGTCACTACAGAAAAGCATTGGTGAAATTTGATTATATTTCTCATGTCAAAATTTACTAACTTTTTAGACTCCCGGGTTCCATTTCTCATTTGATTTTTCATTTTGTTATCTCAGCACCATCAGGCCCATCACAGAGAGTAATGCACCAATTAGCCCAGGGAGTCACTCACTAAGAAGGGACTTTTTCATCTACAGGGGCTTCCCCTCTCTGCTGCCACTCCCACCGTGGGGCCGTGCCCTCCCTTCCACCCAAGAAACACACACCTCGCCTCCACCTCCCCTTCCCACCTCCACCCCGAGCATCCACCTCCCCTTTTAGAGTCCAACACTGACCCGGGTATGCACGGCCTTATGGCCACCCACCCCCCTGCTGTGGCCCTATTTTAAATCTTGCGTTGTTACTGATCTTTTTACCAATTTCATTGTGAGGACTATAGTGTTCTTCCCTTAAGAACCTTCTAAGAACCTTATAGTCCTCCCTGTTAAGCTGGTGAAATGATTAATAGCAACTGTTGAACTTCTACTTGAATTTCTGTTCCCCATTGTGCCCAGCACACGCCCTGCCCAAAGCAGAGGATTGATACAAATATTTTAATGTGATAGATAATAAGCACTACCTCTGAGTGGGGATCTGTATTTTCAGGTCCCTCTCTTACACATTCTCACAGCTGAGGCATACAAAAGTCATGACCATCATCCTCCCTTCCTCTGGGTTGGAGGAATTTGCAGAGACGCAGTTCAGGATAGAACAGGCACCAGAACTCAGGATTCCTAGTCCAGTGCTTGTCCCCTTTTTATGCACTGCACTCATCACATGGTGTATCTATCCTTCGGGATGATTCTCAAACCCTGCACCTCATATAAAATCTTCTATAATAAAGAAACAAAGTTATTTGCCCACCCACTGATAGGCATGTCCCTATTCCAGGACACAGCATGCACTGAGTTGCTGGATGCTTCACTGAGCATGAAGATACAGCCAGAGCTCATGTAGGAGCTGGGTCCACAATGGCCAATAACCATGCCTTTATTTTCCCCCTGAACTCATTCATTCATTGTCTCAAAGCACTTTATGAAACCCTGTTTTTTCCAGGCATTATGTCAAGGCCCAAGGAAACAAAGATGAGTAAGAGAGTTTCTCTGCCCTCACAGAGTTGCCTTTCTTGCGCTGTAGTTTTCCAACTCTGTGATGACGATCCGCTTTTTATTTGACGTGACGACTCACTATATGTTTATACATACACACACTCCACACAGCCCTCAGAAAACACTTCATAAGGCAATAATTAACCCTACTAGGCGCAATGCACTCTGATATTTTCTCTCACTTTATTCTTCATTTCATCTCTCTACAAAATGGTATTTGCACCCATCTAAGTTAATTTCAAAACAAATAATGGATCAGTACCCACAGTCTGAAAATACTCACCTAGTGAAAATGTGGAATGACTGAGATCAGGGGTTAGCAAACACATCCTATAAAGGCCAGATTGTAAATATTTTTGGCTTTGAGAGGCAAGCAGTAAAATCAAGGATATTATGTAGGCACTAATAAGAGAAAAAAAAAAAACTGTTTTCTACTTAATTTTTACTGATGAAATTCAAAAGATTATAATAATAGTAGAACGTAAATTTTTGTAACACACATTTAATAATGACCAGAGGAGAATTTATTCACGGACACTGAAATTTGAATTTCATGTAATTTTCATGTGTCACAAAGTATTATTCTTCTTTTGATTTTCCAAATTATTTACAAATTTAAAAATTATTTTTAGTTCATGGGCATATGAAAAGAGGCAGCAGGCAGGCAGCTGGCCAACTCCTGACTTACAGCAAAACCAAACCCTAGAATTTCAATTGTTCATTACAATGCTGGGTATAGAGAATACCTTCAACTCATGCTTGAGAAAGATTCTGAAAAATGTGGGTATCTAAATAATTGAGGAACTTTACATTTAACCCTCTCTACATACTATGAGTTTGGTCCTATTATCTCTATTTTCTTACCAATGAAGAAACTGAGGCAGAGAGGTTAAGAGGACTTGCCTAAAAGCTTCCAAGCCCCGGGCAAGGTGCACCACATCCATCTAAGCGTGATGGGGGCTAAGATGACCAAGGAGGGGAGACAAGATCAATTCTGGAACAACAAGCCCTCGCTCCTCTGGAGGCACCAGGAGAAATTATCATGCATTCCAATAAACACATTTTCTCTTCTACCATGCAGATTACCAAAGAGGGCCAAGGCCATCTCTATCTGCCTCTTGCCTATGTGCTGATAAGCTGCAGGGCTTGGATCTCGAAGTCCCTAAATGGTAATCACTTGGGCCAGAACGTAAGTTACCACTGAACCTCATTCACAGGCAAGTTTTCGAGTTTTAAAGGGTACTAAGCAGAAGACAAATCCCAGTACCCAAAGTACATACATTCCCACCTTCCTGTGCATTTGGCCTAGTGCCCACACAGCCAGGGGGAACAGGGTTCTCAAAGTTTGGGCAGCAGCATGTGGTAATGACAACCCATGACCCAGGCTCCCGGGCTTGACTCAAGTCTATGTTGTGCATATGTTCTTCCTGAGGGCAACGTTCACACAGACAAAACATAGCATTCCAAGCCTCAGGTTATATTTATGTGCAATAATAAACTGTAGGAAATCAGGGCTACTCAATGTTTCCAAGGGATATATGTACCTCACTGGGGAGTTAGGGGGCCCACGAAAGGAGACAATTAAAACACAGCCACCATGTAAACCCATTATTTGTCATGTTGGTAAGGCTTCAGGAACCACGTGTGTTACTTTTAGGAAGAATGTGGACTCAACATAGCTAAAATAATGCTTCTCGTTACTTCAAACTGAATGTCCAGTCTATGAACTCTGCTGAACATGACCCCCAGAGCTAGAGATTATATGAGCATCGTCACAAAGCCTTGGCAATGTTAGCATTTACAACACAAAATACGTCCTTGGGTGGTAAAGGTGTAGGTCTTTAACACACAAATAAACACTTAAACTTAACATATCAAATCAAGGCATATGCAGCCAGCCAACAGTTGAAACAATGTAAATGTAACAAGTTAAACACTTAGGAGCTTACCAGTAGATATTTTCTAAAATGACTTACTACACAGTTCTCCTCAGTTCTGCCTCAAGGTACTGGAGGTTTTAAAAACACATAGTTTCTACAAAGAAGGGACAACTGTAAAACTGTATTTTATTCTTCATAACGCATTACTGGCAAGATAAAGCAGTATCTGGTCCTTAGGTCTGTATTCGAGTTTCAGTGCTTTGTATTGTTTTCTTCCCCCTCATCTAGTATGATATACACATATGAACGCACACACAGACACACGCAACGTAAACAGACTCGAATTCATGGACCCAGTATCTCTGGCACTAAATGTGAAGCTCGAGGCAAGTAAACGTCAGGGATTTAAGTGTGTGAAAACTCTATAAAGAGAACTCACTGCCAATTAATCATAAACTAACATGCATAGTAACTGTAGAGTGCTTTTCAGAGTTCCCCAAAACACTTTTGCTTGGACCAACCCTGGGAAGAAGGCATTAGTATCTTCATTTAACAGACCGGAAAGTAAGGTGACATAAAAGCCAGCTCCCCATTTTCTGGTGGCAGGACAAGGGGCTGAGGCATGAAGATCAGCAGGCTGGACGATGCACGGAGGCAAAGGAAGGCTGTAAGTATGTGCCAGCCAAGACCTCTGTTCTCAAAGGCCTAAGAAGCAGAAGGAAAGAGAAGGAAGGAAGGGGAAGAAGTGGAAGTGCACAATACAGGTAGGATTGATGAAGTTTTGCCAATGAGGGGGGAAAAGCTTCTGGCCCACTGATTTCAGAAACCAACTTGTAATGTATCACTGCAAAAGCTGGATGCATCCGAAGAAAGTAGAATTGCAAAGTATCAAGGTCAAAAGCCATAAATATTTTCACTCTCCAGCAAACCTGGACAGTCAGCTGGAGTAGCAGGCAGGGTGAAGGGGCCAAGAATGTTACTGCAGAATGAGTGAAAAAGAAAGGTAGCCCATTCTAGCTGTCGCCCCAAGGCTGGTATCACGCTAAGGGTGCACAGAGAGTTGATCTGTCTGCACACCCTCCCCATCCTTGCATGCCCTTACTTCCAGGGAAAAAGAAGTGTGTTCAGCAGAATCATAGCACATGCACTTTGTTTGTGCTTATTAAATAAAAAGAAAGGATCACCTTCAACTATATTAATGATGGACTGGTGGATGAAGGATGCCTGTGAAAATTCACAACATCTGTTTGCTCCACTCTCTTCTCAGCATGCTGCACCTATTTCTCATGCTTAATGATGCTCAGCCACTCTGCAAGTTTTACGAACAAATGTGTGTTTAGCCACATTCATCATTCTGAATGAGCGTTCTTGATGAAGCCTCCACTGGCCTGTTTCGCTCTTTCTGCTACACTTTAACAAATGACAACGGCCCTACGTATTTTTCATTTGTTAAAAATAAAAAGCTAAGTGAAGGATAGGCCTGGAGGATTTTTTTCCCCTTCCCTCTGACTCCCCCTAGAAACTTGAGCATGCCATCCATTGTATTCCCACACCCACCAGCCCTGGCACTGAAGAGGGCGTGCTGGGAGAGCTTGCCTAGAATCTTTGGTGTCAAAATGCTACTGGCCAGACCCCACCTGGAGAATCCTGTCTCAACAACGGATCTTTCCTTTCTCTAATTAGCTACCACTCTTGGAATCTCTATCACACAGCATGGTATTTAAATATATGCCCTGACTCTTCACTGGGCAGGACTTTCAACCAACAAGTTGGCATGAAATCAGGAATTGCTCTTTGTATCACTAAGAATGTTTAAAACCTATTAGATCGGAGGATAGGAAATAAATATGTGTTAAATTGAGCAGTATTTCTAATTCTCCAGAAGAAAGCCAAGATGCTCACTTAGTTTCGACAAACAGGGTAATATTTAGATTATCGCAAACTCAGAAACTTCAGCGAAACCAAAAGGCTCAACTTTTTCATCCCAGAAAAACCTGAACTCACCGTTTGAATGACCTACATAAATCAGGTCAAGCTGGCTAGAATCCAGGAGTTCAAAATAGCGGAGGTATTATAATATGTTAAGAAATAATCTTTCAGAATTTATTTTCAAGTGATTGTTTTTTATTCTGATCATTTAATCAAGAACATGAAAAGCAAAAAAAGAATAGTAACAATAAGTTATTTTCTCTGTATTAAATATTCAGAATCATTGGAAATCAGTTTAAATTCTATTTTATAAGAAAATACATTTTTTCTCTGTATTTGCAATGCTGAATATTGTATTTGTATTACATTTGACTCAGCATGCATGGCAAAACACTTTACAAATAAAATAATCATATTATATATT
This sequence comes from Neomonachus schauinslandi, assembly GCF_002201575.2. Taxonomy (NCBI): domain Eukaryota; kingdom Metazoa; phylum Chordata; class Mammalia; order Carnivora; family Phocidae; genus Neomonachus; species Neomonachus schauinslandi. The sequence goes on along the minus strand of NC_058408.1, from coordinate 103,870,939 downwards.
CAATAAAGCCACACTGTCATATCACCAGTTTTAATTATGGTGGTTTCTGCTTTTTTCCTCTTCCTGGTAACATTATGAACATTTGAAAAGGAGAATGTTTCATTCATCCAGTCATCAAATTTAATGGTACCTCTCACCGCTAACCTTCTTAAAATGCCCCATTGGTGACTGTGGTTTTTATGTACCTTATTAACTGAATTGTTAATATATCTCAATACAGTTAGGGGGGGGAAAAAAAGCTTCTGGATTCAGGTACAAAAAGCTTTTAAGACTTACATCTAGTCAAGTAATAAAGAAGCTAAACCTTAGCAGACACAGTTAAGAAATGGTTAAAGGCAAAAAAATCAAGTAATCCTAAGCAGAAATCCATCGACATTACACAGTATTTATTAAGGTCCTACTCCACAGATTCCCTGAGGACCCCAGTCTACCAAGGAGCCTCAAAATTCTTGAGCTCCCAAATCCATACTCATTGCAAGCTTGGCTGGAGGAAGAATTAAAAACATATATTACACATATGTGTAAATTAATCTTGAACTTGTATCACTTTCTGTCCATTCTATTTTGTTTTATAAATAACCAACATTAAAGATACAACTATAACCATGTAGGCAAACGTGAACATGTTTGACATTGAAGACCTTCAAACTTGGAAGTGTTTGATGCAAATATCCATCAAGAACCCACTCAAAGTCCACCTCCTCCATTAAGATCTCTGCCAACTACCCCAGACCACAGAGACTAGTCTCTTCTATGAAGCTTGGAGTGGCCATCTGTGCCTCACAATTTAGGGCCACCCAGTACTACTCCTGTTATTTTGCTGTATCCTCTCTACAATTAGAAGATGATCTAAGGCCTAGGATCTCATTGTATACCTCCCTCATGTCTCTCATGTTGCCTACAGTGAACACTAAATCATCTCTAGCTCTGTCTATATGGATATCATTGGCAGTAGGTCAATACAAAAATCCACACATACTCATTAATTACATCTTATATCTCCAATGAGTTTATGCTTAAGTGTGAAGTTAGATCTTTTTTCATTCTTTCCACAGATACCGGTTAACCCCTCTTTCTGCTTTAGGTACTATGACAGATGCAAAGACAGGTAAATTCCTCAATGATAATATAATGTAACTAGGAGAGAAAAAATATATTGAAATAACTACCGTGGCCAATATCATTAAACAAAATTAAGGACCGCAAACACAACAGGGGTTTAAGACAAAGAGAGGATCATTTCAAAATAGAGAAATTAAAAGGCTGCATCTACAAGCATGGCACTAGAACAAATCCTTGAAGAATGTTAGCATGTGAAGATGTGGGTAAGAATTTCCAGGCAAAGGAAATAACAGAAATGAAATTATAAAGTCTTAAAGGTGGGGTGCTCATCTGAGTGCAGAACAGAAGATTCTGCTTTTTAAAAACACAAGATTTTACCTAGCCTTGCAGACCAGTTTAGAAAATCCTATGGCCCTACCAAAGGGACCTCTTTTCAAATTCTCATCATCATACTTACTGCTCTTTAGAAATAAGAAAAGTATTGCATATGAGTCCCCAGCGGCACAGAGTCCCAGCGGACAAGCTGAAAAAATAAATTTCCTCTTCTGAATTCTCCTAGACTCGGGGCTCCCATTTCGTGACCTGATTTCTTCCAAGACTTGGCTGGAATTAACTTCCCTGTTTTACTGGTGGAGGGCTTAGAATCCACACCACCTCCACCTCCCTGGAGCTATCTAACACATGTTGGCTGCAGCAGCCTTCTCTGCCACTGCAAGAATCCAGCAAAGCCAATGCACATTTGCTTCCAGGGCTCTTCTTTCTCCTGTTGGAGACACGAACCTTTGGGATGCCTTCCCATCCTTCTGCATCCTTGATTTCCACCCCAAGAGCATAAGAAACACTTTAGCCAGACTTCAGATTTTAGGATTTCAATCATCCTGACCTGCCTGCACATTAGACCATGATGATTCTTTTTCCTCATTTCATCTAACTACCTTCTAAGAACAGCTATGTTCAATGATACTTTTGCTCTGAGTCAATGGGTTCTGACTATACAGGGCCACGACCTGGCAAGAACAGCAGGAAACTGATCAGTCACCACACCTGAAACTCACCACCAAAGTGCAGTGCCTATTTGGCTAATTCATTCCTAACTTTTGACAACTGGAACTCATCATCTCTTCTTTCTCAAGAAGCATTTTGATTGCAGTGAAATCCCTGAACCAAAGAGCCAGAACAGTGGAGCCCTAAAGGACCTTGGCCATCACTCAGTTTAACCCCCTCATTTTACAGCTGATGAAATTGAGGCACGAAGAAGCAAAATGGCTTGTTCTAAATTCTATCACTTTTTAGTAGCCCAAGTGAGACAGAAAACCAGCTTTCCTGACCCCCAAATTAGTCCCACTACTCAATGTTGTCTATCAACCTTCTAAAAGCTGGGAGAACAGAAAGTACAGCAGTATGGTATGAAAAACATAACACAGCTAAGTAACACCAAATGTGTCCACATCTTAATCCCCAGAACCTGTGAATATTATCTTACAGGGAGAAAGGGACTTTGGAGATGTGACTGAGGATCCCGAGATGGGGGCGGTTATCCTCGGTGGGCCCAATGTTTCACGGTGTTCCTTCTAAGACAGACACAGGAAAAGCCAGAGGAGAAGGGGGTACGATGATGAAAACAAAGACAAAGTGATATGCTTTGAAGATGGAGGGAGGAGCCCCAAGCCAAGGAATATAGGTGGTCACCAGAAACTAGAAAAGGCAAATAAACAGATTCCCCCCTCAGAGCCTCCCAAAGGAACCAGCCCCACTAACACCTTCATTTTAGACTATAAAATTCATTTTAAACTTTTGACCTCCAGAACTAGAAGAGAATTAATTTCTGTTGTTTCAAGCCACTAAGTCCGCAGTAATTTGTTACACTGATAATAGGACACCAATAGAGATTTCAGTATCTAAAAGTGGGATGCTGCTGGGACAAATATCTAAAAATATGGAAGTGGATTTGCAATCTCATGATGGAGAGAAGCTGGAGAAATTCTGAGGAGCATGATAGAAGAACTAGACCTCCATATGTGGCCTGTTACCAGAAATACTGGCATTCATGACTCTGTTAGTGAGGACTCAGAAGGAAGTGACAAGTGTGGAAGAGAAAATCAATATTCCTTAGAGAATTCCTAAATCATCATAAGCAGACTTTGTTATAAGTATAAATATTAAAGGTGCTAGTGAAATCTCAGAAGGAAATGAAGAACATGTCATTGGACACTGAAACAAAGGCGGTCCTTGTTATATAGGGACAGAAAAATTAGCTGAATTGTATTCTACAGTGAGATGGAAAGCATTAACTTGAAAGCAATGAAGTTGGCTACTTAGCTGAGGAGGTTTCCAAGCAAATACTGAAATGCAGCCTGCTTTCCTTTTTGCTGCTCACCATAGAATGCAACAAGATAAATTGAAGAAAACTGTTACGGCAAAAAGAACCAAAGCTTGACAGTTTGGGAAATTCTTGGCCTATTCAGATGGAAAAAGATACTAAAATTAGGAGATACACTGTCAGGGAAGGATGCTCTGGAAGGAAGGCCTAGGGTATAACTGGACCAACCTTTGCCTAGTGTCTCAGAAGATCAAAAGATCAGAATATTTATTCACATAGGGGGTGCTTCAGAGAGATTAGGCATAGGACTCATGAACCCCCTCAACTATCTCAGCAGAAGCCAGAAACAGGTAGGATTATCCAGAAAAGATCTGCGGAAGACTCCTGTCTCATGGAGTGAATCCCATGACATACCGGGGAGATCACAAGGTTTTTGTGCATGTTCTATCAGCATAAATAGAGCCACCTTAGACTGAAAGGAACCAAGAAAAGAGGACATGAAAGAACGCTGTCAGGTAACCAAATTCTACAGACAGGAGACAGGCTGATGAAAGCATTCAGCTGTAAACCACATGCTACTTTTCACAGAAAAAAAAGGAAGGATAACCCAGAGGGTGGAGCCTCAGGCCCAGAGGGTAGAGCTGTAGACCCAGGGGACAGATCCTCAAGCTACACAGCATTATACTCCGACCTTAAAACCTAATGGAGCTTGCCCTGCTGGATTTAAAAATTGCTTGGGACTGGTAGAGGACTCCTTTTTCCTTTCACTTTCTTCCATTTTGAATGGGATGTCCAACACTGGTATTCTATGACTATCCTATCATTGTATTTTGGGAGCAGATAACATTTCTAGTTTCCCAGGTCCATATATGGAAAGCAACTCTGCCCCCAGAATGGATTGTACCCACAGCCTCATCCCTAGCCACTGTAGATTACCGAGGTCGTGAGATCTGGTGCTTTTGAGCTGTGATGACTGAGATGAGATTTAGGACTTGAAGCTGTAATGGCTGAGACTTTGGGGACCTTGAAATGAGATGAATTTATTTTTTATGTGGGGTTGAGGTGAATCTTTGGGAGACGGAGAGAGAACATACTTGTGTTGTCTTAGCCTACTAAGTTTGCGGTGATTTGTTATAGCAGCAATAAGACACTAATGTAGCAGGGAGAGAAGAGGAGATCAGAAGAAGCCTCCACCACAAATGATCTTACTTATGGAGAGATCACAACCCTTGAAAGTAGCAGGGAACATTCTGCATCTTCTTGCTACACCACTCTACTGGGCAGAGCCCCTGGGACATAAGAAGGTCTTCAGGGAGCCTTTTGTGTTCCAATATCCAGTCACACTATCCCTGCAAAACCCTTCTTTTTCTTGTGCCAGGCAAGTATTCCATGACATGCCAGAAAGAGGATAATTATATTTTCTGATTAAAATTAAGAAGCATTAGATAACATATTTGGTGCTATTTTCAGGTGCAAGAGATCAGCTGAGCGATTCCAAAACTAGGTACCGAAATGTTCAGATTTTCTAGACATTTCAATAGTTTAAGGAACAAAAAGACAAAATATTTTTAAAAAGAGACTTCCCCAGAAAACCTGTGATACGTGCCTACCTTATTTATCCAAACAACTAGAGAGAATGTGGTGATGCATATCACAGTTCACAAAAATGCAGGCCCCTGAAGACAGGACCCAAGTCCCTGATAAGCACAAAGATCAGCAAGAGACAAAGGGTCGAGTGCTACAGACTAAAGCCAAATAATGCATCTCTATCTCCTGAGTATCTGCTCTGTTCCTGGAGCTTCACACACCATTTTCTCACAAGAGTCCCTCAAGGGAGGGTATTGAAATGAATATTTAAAGAGGTTAAATACATTTTCCCAGGTAAACTCATAAACAGGTAAGTGGCTGGGCTGGAACCCTAAAACACTTCCCGCTCTACCATGCTATCAAACAACTGGATCCCATGATAACCGATCAGAGAACATCTGTGATGAGAAGAGTTGGAAGGAGAGAAGCCTTTTGTTTGGACATGGGATAAACAGACACTTCTAAAGGTAGCAGCAGAGAAAAATTCTTTTCATGATGAAATAACCAAAAAAAAAGTTGGGATACAACAGACATCCCTTAGCAGCAAAAGGTTTGGTTTATTCAAAAATTGATGCATTCAACATTCAAACAAACATTTATTTTATGGGCCAAGTGCTGAGCTAGGTACCAACCACAATTTAATACCCACAAGACAGCATCCCTTACCCCCAAAGAACTCATGGAAGAACAAAGATAACTGATCAATTTATTTGACTATTTCTTCCATCCAAGTACTAACCAGGCCCGACCCGCTTAGCTTCCGAGATCAGACGAGATCGGGCGCACTTAGGGTGGTATGGCCGTAGACTATTTCTTCTCGAAAACCTAACATAGTTAATGAATGCCTCAAAAGTGTCACTAACATATTCTAAGGAAGAAAAAGGAATCAATCTATTTTCTTCTTTAAAAGGATACAACTGAACGTGAAGGTTGATTCAGAATGCCGGAGGGGGGGGGGGGGGGGGGGGGGGGAGTGTGAAAATAAAAGTAGAAAAAGTGAGCTTGTTGTGTTTTTTTTTAACATCCCAGAAGTTTTCATTTTTTCTCTTTACAATGTGACTTTTAAAAGCTCTGTATCTCAGAACTGAGACAAGTGAAGAGAAGCTGCAGGACCACTGCAAAATACGGTCAAAATAAAGAAGAATGATGCCAGGAGAGCTGCTGACCAACAGTGCAGCTGTTCCGTGAAGTGCTCAGCTCCTCACCACTTGAAGGATTCCAGCAAGGCACTGATCAGCCGTCAGGGGTGGTGGCAGACGGATTCCTTCTCAGAGATGGGCAGCCGGAAAGGATGACCTCCCAAGTCCCACCTTAGATTTCTGGGAGTCCTGGACCATCACCTCATGGAAAGGGCTCAGCAGACCACCTGAAGTCATCTGGCTCAAACAACATTCAAAGAATGTTCACTTTGCCAGGACTCACTTTCTTATCTAGTGCTAGAGGTCATCTTGTCACAGGAACTCTAGGTGACACGAGCGTTCCAAACAGAACTGAACTAGTCCTTCAACTTGACTGGCCACAGTAGCTAACCACCCCGCAGGCTCAACAGCAAGAACCAGCTGACCCCGAAAGGCTTCTCCCAGCCCCATCTTTCCACAGTTCCGCATCTCACTTCTCTGTCTGCCTGAGTAAATTACCACAAGAAATGCCTCCCTCAAAGACCTATAATAAAAAGATTCAAGAGGACAACAGCAAAGTGGAGCAGCATTCAGGAGAACTCAGGGATGGAAATTCCCCATTGGCCTTAATGCTGGAGAATTTACTTTAGGATGTAAAAATAACACGTACTGCTATATTTCTTCACTTTATTTGCTCTCCTCTGCAGAGATTACGGCTGTGTGCGCAGCGTCGTAAGAGTGGAGAAGGTCAGGTTGACAAAACTTCTTGGTAGGGAATAATCGTTAGCCCTCCAAATATATGTGCCTTGCAACTTGCAGGCCACAAAAGCAAACTCTGGTCTGGAAAATGCCAAGTCTCATCTCCAAGGAAACTCAATAACTTCCAAATGGCCCCACGATCACGTTGGCGTGGTTCTAATAAGCCGTTAAAAACATTAAGGAATAATTCAGATTGAACGAGCTTTCAGGGTTGTGATTTTTTTCCCTTCGTTTTGGCAAAGACAATATAAACCTCAGTGAGGAAAACGCCTGCTAAAGAAAACAGGAAAATGATAAAATTAGACCCGGTTGAACTTGCTTTTCATCCACCAACAACTTAAGAGAAACAATTACCCTGATGCAGCAAAAAAGATATTTCACGGCTTCTCTGTGAAAGAAAATGTACTTGCTTTCAGGTTGAAAATACTTCGGGATGGTTCTAAAGAATCGGATTCTTTTTATGGGGAGCATTGTCCTCTTAGACCAAACGCGAAAACTGTTGGCAAGTCTGGGCAGGTTTCAAACGAGACGGTATAGGGGCACACAAGGAGTGCTATTCAACACATCGGTCCCCAGGCTGTATTTAAAAGCCAGAAATGAAAATGGTCTGAGGAGTTTGTGAGCAAAGTTACTGCGTTCCCCGGGAATAATGGCCCATCCACCACGCCAGCTCTCAGACTGCAGTTCTGAGAAAGCCCAAACCCTCCAAAGAATTCCGGCCCATCCCAGAATTCAGGCCCCACTGCAGCTGGAACACCAAAGATCACCATCTTTCAGACCTCATATGAAGCCACAGCATGATAAACAAATTCAATAAAATTACGAATTGGCAAACTGTTTGCAACAAATGTTATTTCCCGGATAACAAGATGGATAACGTACATTCTGCAACATATGTGAGGAATTATTGAAAACAGATGTAAATGTTCTCAAACTCGAGTCTTTCTTTGGCACAAATCTGAATACGTTGATTTTACACTTTGCTTTACAGCAGTGCCCCCAAGTACCTCAAACAGTAACCCTTGCACTGAACAGGGGACATTTCTGCGGCCCTCCCCTATCATAGTCCTGATACTTGGGATGGAGAGGGTTGGTAACTGTTCCAAAAGCCCTTCCATTAGGCACCAAATAAAACTTTGAATCCCGAATGAAATAGCAAAGGCGAGGATCACTGCAAACGGGGCACAATAATTACATTTAAATGACCCCAGGTCCGAAGGTCCTCTGCTAACACACCTGCTCTGTGAGGAATGCTCGTGACACCCCCCCCCTTGGAAACCAAAACCCTTTCCCCTTAGCTAAGTGCCACATGCATATTTGTGTTTTCCTGTGGCACCTCCGCTGACCTGCCCCTGTGGCAAAAGCAGCCATGTCACTGCATCCTACCTGCCACACAATCAAGATTTTTCTAATTGTAAGGAAAACAGTCTCCTGAGCACGCACAAAAAACACGCAATGTGCAATCATCACATTTTGGAAATGGGGGCCCAGAGAGGTATTTTCCATGAAAAGTAATTTACATTTTTCAGCTACAAATGCATCTTTTCTTCTAAGAATCATCATCTGTACAACAGATTTGTATCTGAAAATAGAAGGCCGGATTTATGCAAAACTGATCTCAAGGGATCATTGCAGAAACACAAAAAGTAATTTTCTGCCAAAATTATACAGAGCACTCACAGAGATGTTTTTCAAATATGACCACTAAACACATAAAATACACAAATGAAATGGAATTAATACAAACCAAGAGTTCTATAGCAATCTTAAATTAAAGAGTTTGGGGATGTCAGACAAAATATCAGAACAAAATTCTTGAGAGTTTAAAAATTACAGAAATGTCAAAGCCCATATATTTCACACTAAAAAGAATCTCTTGTGTTTCCAAGGATCAGCCTCTCCAGTTTATTTAAATATGCTGCAAGTGCAATGGACAGTAAAGTTAATTCTCCAAAATTCCCACACTGTGTTAATCTGCCCAAATACAAAACTGTTACTATCACCCACAGTAGAGATGAGTAAGTCGAATCATAAAACTTTAAAGACAACAGTTTAAAAGAAAGAGCTCCACAGGCCCAGAATCATAAAACCAATTATGAGTGTGAACCAGCCTGGTGTCTTGATGATGACCACGCCATTTGCAAATCAAGTAACAAAGGGCTTAGGGTTCATTTCTAACTACTCTATTTTCCTTAAAAATCAGCAATTCCAAGTTACTCTGTGGGCAAACCAAAACAGAAAGGTAGAACAGAAGGAGCTCTGGGCCAGGACTTGAGATATTTGGGTGCTTAGTACCAGCCCTGCACTTAACCAGCATTTAACTCTGGCAATCCCTTAACCTTCCTGAGGCCTCAGTTTCTTCCTCCGCGAAAGCACAGTTATACCAAAAGGTCTCCTAAGATTCCTTCTAGCTTCAACATCTAATATGTGGTCGGTATTAAGCAACACTCACCCCTTAATTTTTGAGGAGGTCAAATCCCATCTACGTTCTAAGAATGAACCAAGAATCACTTCTGAGGCCCCCCAAAGCCACATGGCACTTTTTCTTCTACTGGAAGATCGGAAATAAGCTCCATTTTATAGACTAGAAAGGGAACAGGAGACAGAGAAAGTCCCATCTCTATTTGTCTTTACTTTGACGTTCTACACGCAGCCTCTGTTTATGTGGGCTGTCAGCCTTTGATTTCCACTGTAGTCTGCAGCACGGGGGTCACTGGGTAACCTCTGCCTTCAAGAATCTTATGAGCTCTCAACCCCCAGGCCAACAGTGCCTATGTATCTGGCGGGCTTTCTCTGACAGTCTCCAGCACTTGGCAAGAGAAGATCGAAAAGATGCAGAATAATGTCAACTCGAATAGTAATCTGTTAGGTGAATGGTTCTCTTGCTTACTACGCAAGAGTAGGTTATGGTTTCATATATCATGTTCAATGTGCAATAGATATTTTTTTCAACCATTCATATTAAACTGGTGTAAATGTTTTTATTCCTTGCCACATTTCTGGGTGGTAAGCTCAGGCTCTCCCAGGAATTTGTTTGCTTTAAAATGCCATGCATCTCCAGGCGGCCCTACCTCATAAAAAATGGGCACGTCTTCTAAATGAATTTCCCCTTTTTTGCAGTTAATAACTAACCAACACAGCAGAAATACACCATGTGTGAAGCCCTGTTTACTACAGGTGGTAAATCACGTGCCTAACGTCCTGTAATTCATTCTGAATACTGTAACTCCATTCAGTGCAACCCATTTTGCTCTGTGCTGGGAGGCATTAATACCACCCAAAATTTGTGGTGAACCTGATTCAGATTCAGGGTCTTGTTCTAGGAAAGGTACTTATTTGGCGGGGGCGGGGAAGTGAAGAGGGCTTTTTAAGGAAGCATCAGGATGATCTGCCCTCTGAAACAAAGACTCTGTTACCCTCCCGTGGCCCTTGCTCACAGGTCAGCCTCGGAGAAGGCTATGACGTAAATAAGGTCAACTCTGGCCGCTTGTGCCATCTGTCCTTATGTTCCATCTCTCCTTTCCAGTCTTCACTGTTCTCCAAAGCATACACTTAGCCAGCTCAAGGTGTCCGCTGACAGTTAAAGTGGTAAGATGACACACCCCCTTGAAATAGCTTCTTACTGATGCAGTTCTTAGGTCTAAATGCCTTTAGGATCCCCAATTGTAAAGTATACTAGGGCTGCTCATTAGGGCAGGTCCATAAGCCTCTGAAGTCACTTCATAAAGTCGTCCCTACTTACCAGCCATAACTCTCTATCTAATGGAAAATATTTAGAAACGCAGAAGTCAGCCCCAAAGTTTCCACACTCCTCCACTGGATGGTAAAGGGTTCCAATCCTGCCCTCCATCCACGGTCAATTTTCTGGCTCTATAGTCACTCTCTCCAGACTTCTAACAGTGGGGTGGGGTTGAGGTTTACAACTTGTTTAGAGATAAGAGGCTGGCGATAAAAGGGGGCACATGCCTGAAGCACCTCTAAGACAGCAGGGAGATCCTTGGTTCTCTCCCCTTGCCTATGGGAGTGAGTCACAGAGGAAGTATGAAGGCCTCTCGGACTGCTTTTAGGTCCTGCCATGTCTTCCAGAAAACTTCCAACCAGAGTTCAGCCACCTTTTTCTGTAAAGATCCACATGATTAAAATATTTTACCCTCTGTGAGCAATACCGTCTCCATTGTAGCTAGTCATCTCTGCCCTGGGAGCATGCACATAGCCACAGACAACATGGAAACAAATGGGCGTGGCTGTGCGCCAATCAAATTGTACTTATAAACAGTCAGTGGGCCATCGTGTGAACACCGATCTAGATGGGTACTGTCCAGTAGAAAAATGAGCCATGGAGAGAATTCTAAATTTTCTAGCAGTCACCAAAAAAGGTAAAGAAAAACAGGTAAGTAACAGTTTCAATGGTATATTTTATTTATCCTAACAGATCACATTATCATTTCAGCATGTAATCAAAATAAAAGAGTATCAAGATATTTTGCCTTCTCTTTCGACTAATTTTTGGGGTGTATTTTACAACTTATGGCACATTTCAATTTGCCACATTTCAAGTGATGAATAGCGTACGTGGCTAGTGGCTACCGTATTTGACAGTACAGGTGTAGACCTGCCATTTTCTTGCCTGTTTTAAGCACTGTGGAAAAAAGTGAGGGTCCTCATCACCAGAGGGCTACCTACATCATCTCTTCCAGAGACAAGTCCCAAGTCTCTGACCTCTAGGACATCATAGGTGCCATACGTGCCAACACAATGACCCACCAATCACCAAACTTCACTGGAGAATATTTAGAGGGAACATTTCCCATAATTGGCATATCTCTATAAGAGGTTCTTTTTGCTAGTCAAAAAAAGGTAAGGCAAATTTAAAGGCATTTGAGGAGAGCAATTGAACACTAAAAGCATTTTCCCAAAAACAAAACCAAAAAAAAAAAAAAAAACTTTTCCTTTAATTTTGCTTTCTCTACCCTCCTACTCCTTGAAATCTCATGTTACAGATTCAAAGTGTTTTCCTGTTGGATCTAGGGGTAACCCCTTCCCACTACCTCCAAGAGCAAACTCTTACTCTTAAAGCACCTCTTTAATTTTAACAAATGCTCAGGAAATGTCACTGGTGGTGACCTTTTCAGTACCAGGCCCCCAAATAACACCATTTCCCCATCTATGCTCCTGTTGTTTAAACATAATCCTCCTCCCACCGACAAAGGTTTGTTTAGTAGGATGGAAGGAGGGAGGAAGTTGAGAGAGCTTTCACTACAATTTTTATTGTAATAAAAAGCCATCAAGACATTTGCTTTCTTTCCCTACGTTTTCAACTTACACAAGATTCTTTTTAAAAGCATTCTCTAAAATGTGCCTAAAGTAATCTTTTCCACAGGGAAACACAAACCCAACAAAACAGCCCTTTGTTTCAACTAACATTTAGCAAATAGAAAATCGCAATACCTGGCAGAGTCTCAGGCTTGAGGAAGTTGGGGAGGCCAAACTAACTTTTCACTGGCCCCCACTTCACTCATGAGGGGACTTGAACACCCGCTAATGGACTCAGCATGCCTTACAATGCCAGCCGCCATGACCTCACTGGTACCAAAGCCAGCATTTATAAAAGACCCTTCCCTGGGACTAGAGGGAGGGGAAGACCACAGAAGGAAACCAGGAGTTCTCCTCCATCCCATGACGGGTCTGTAGTCTACCAGGGATGCAGACGGGAAGGAACACTGGCCCAGTAGTCTGGAAACTTCCATCCCTGCAAGTAGTCGAGTTGGCTTCATCGCCACTTGACAGGGATGTTGGAGATGGGGGTGGGCACGTTTGGAGGAGGGGGTGATGCTAGCCTAAAGCCTCTCTCAGCCCTGAGATTTTGACTATGATTCAATAAGATTGAATCCCTCTAAACACTAACAAACCAAGTCACCCATATACCACTCAGTTTTGTCATCAGTAAATGAGAATACCACCTACCTAGGAGGGCTGCTGCCCAAAGAAAAAACAGAACACTGCAGACTACCCAGCATATAATCAATACTGGACATATGACAGTTATTTATATATTATTATTATCTGTGAAATTAGGTGGTCTACAAGATGACTCACACAGGCTGGCTAGGGGTGACTGGCAGCTGACCCCACAACCCCTACCCAGGCTGCCCCCTCTTTGCTAGCACAGTTTGCCTTCCTCTGCCTCATCTTCCCTAAAGCAAAGCTGTGGGCATGTGGTGAATCACGGCCAACAGGACATTAGGGTATGTTTTCTGGGGGACATTTTGAAAAAGGATCTCTCGAATAAAATGGGATGCACAGAAGAAAACCTCCTTCTCACTGCTCCAGCATGGCTTTGTTGTGACTATCTGTGATTCATAAAACCATCACACCCAACTTTTGGCCATGAGGAAACAAGCGCTTGCACCAAGCCAACATGCTAAGGTTGGCAGAGAAAATGATATAAAGAGGTTTGATCTTTGACATCAGTTGCTAACCAATTCCTTAACTGCTCAACTCAGCTTTACTCTTATGTGAGAGAAGAACATGTCCTCTGCTTAAGCCACTTTTTCTTGAGTCTTCTGTTATAGTAAACAGTAGTCTACCTACAAGAGCCCTCTAGTTCTACAATATTATGACTACAAATCCACTTCCTAATCTCATCATTCTAATACCCTCCTGAAATTCAACTTGCTTTACCTTCCCAATCAGATAGCTCTTCTCTCATATACACCCCACACTCTCTGTCTTTGTGTCCTTACACATTCACTATGTCTACATGAAATACATTCTTTGTGCTTCATCTATTCACTTTTCCCCCTTTCTTTAGGGCCAAATTCACATCCCAAGTACTCCAAAGTGCCTTTTCTGAACACTTTTAGCATATAATATTTCTTCCCCATTGATTTCTCTAGTTCTTATAGTTTGTGTCACATGGTTTATCATAAAATCATAGAATTACAGAACAAGGTTCATCTCGTCAAACCTGCTGGGTGAGAAGAGTTTTCTTCAGATAACATTCTACAATAGAAATGATCAAGTTACTTCATATTAAATAATCTTAGCATCAGGGAGTTTGCCATCTTACAAGAGTAGCTCATTGCACTACTAGAACTTCCCGTATATTAAAAATGTGACCCCTTGTAACTGTTAGGCATGAGTTCCCTTAGATCTTCTGGGTTGAGTTGTGCCGTCAAATCCCCCTCCAGAGCAGAAGTATCTCAAAGACAGAGGCATTGCCTTATTCATATTCATGTCCCCAGCATTTAACACTGTGACTGTCACAACCTAGGCATTCAACATGTGTTGCTGAATAAATGACAGATTTGATCCCACCACCATTACTTATGGGGCCCAAAGTAGACCATAACTCAACATGGATCAAATTACTTCTTTACAGTTTGTAGATCTGGGAATTAGGGCTCATGTTCAGTCTCTAATAGTTATGTGAAATAAAGACCCATAAGCTCAGGAGCCATACTATGGCCATGACTCCCCATGAACATATGACAACAGAGAAATCTAATGGGGTAGAGTGGGAGAAAGCAAACATACTGAAAGGATGGAGAGGAGCTCTAGGAATCGAAAACACTGTGGCTCTAGAGAGCTTTCAGGTTCTTGTTCCAGTCCCTTGTGAGGCCTGCCTAAGTGCTTAGTCTCAGGGTTTCATATTCCTGGTTTTTTTTTTGCTGAAACAAGATTGAGAAGGTGTGTCACTTACAACCAAAAGAACCTTGGCCAAGGCCTTCAGCTAACTCAGTGTAAGAAGAGGTGTGAGTGTTTATGAAAGCTGTGTCTGAAACAAACCAGCTGGAGGCAGAGGAGTGGAATGGATGAACTACCACCCTTGCCCAGAACATATTAGAACAAATGAGCAGAATCACACCCCTCGGAGCCCCCCTGCCATACCATAACTCCTTTCTGCCAGTGTAGGAAAATTGCCCCACACCTTTCCAAAGCAATAAACAGCTGAGCAGACCTGTAGTCATTCCATCCCCCACTCCTTCCTGGAGAGTCTGCATCAACCCCATCCATGGGGGTGCCCCCAAGAGATTGGGCTTCTCTGAGCTCATAGCACAACTCAGCAGACACTAGTCTTAATAAGGGCAACTCTAGTCCTTGCTTCCTTCTTATCTCACCTGGAGTCACTGGCTTCCTTTCTCGTGACTTATGTACTCTTTTGGAGAACCTAGCCTTATAAAACCTGCATAGGGTGTTGTGAACCATAAGACTACTCAGCTAAAAGACCTAAAAATAAGTGACCATAATGGCAAAATGACTGGCAGCTGGAAAGTCCTGGGACAGATGATGCCAACTGGTACGACCTCTAACAATACCACGTGGAGTATATGTTCCACCAAATCATAAAACTCCTTCTGATCTTGATTTATTCTTTCACCATTTATTACTTTTTCTAGACTCAAATCTCAGTTCATCTCTCTACCAACAGTGTAATCTCGGACAAGTGACTTAACATCTCAGCACCTGTGGGACCTCTCCTACAAGACCGAGATAATAGCAGTACCTTCATCACAGAGTGTTAGCGATCAAGTGAATTAATACATATAAGGTACTTTAAGTTCCTAGAACATAGCACTGAATAAAGGTTTAGCATTTATTAATGTTAATTATTCAGTCAAGATAGGCTAGATTATGCTGCAGAAACAAATAAGTCTTACATCTTAGTAGCTTAAAACAGCAAAGGGTTATTTCTCTCTCATTCTTTTTTTTTTAAAGATTTTATTTATTTATTTATTTATTTATTTATTTATTTATTTATTTAAGAGAGAGAGAGAGAGAGAGAGAGAGAGCACATGAGAGGGGGGAGGGTCAGAGGGAGAAGCAGACTCCCTGCTGAGCAGGGAGCCCGATGCGGGACTCGATCCTGGGACTCCAGGATCATGACCTGAGCCGAAGGCAGTCGCTTAACCGAGTGAGCCACCCAGGCGCCCTCTCTCTCATTCTATATGTCTAGCATGGGTTGGCTGGTGGGGAGGAGGCTGTGATCACTATAGTCACTTAGGGATCCAAGCCAACAGAGTCTTACAATGCTGGTCTCTCAATAAAAGCCTTTAGGGTTTCCCATAGCATAAGGAGAGGGCACTGTTTACTGGGTCTTAAATGCTCCCATCAAAAAGTGACACAAGTCACTGCCCCTTCTGAACAAACCACTGCCAAACACACTGAACCTCAAGAGGAAAAGGAAATGTAACCCTCCTATGCACACAGGAGAGCTGCACTAGAAATACTGGTGAGCACTAATAACATCTACCACAACTATTATTACTCTATACCAGACCCTCTGCTAGACATCCACACTCTAATAAGTGTGTCACACATTTACATAATTTTGACATGATACCCTAATGTAACAAAATCACTGATTTACGCTGGACTTTTGGCTTTAATTTCTCTGCATGTGTGTGTAAAGAAAAGAATTCGTTTTTGAGCCTGAATCCAGTGAACATGAAAAATCCAGGTTGTTCAGTTCAGGGATTTTTGTCAAACCAGTTGCTTGGTAGCAGGCAGAAAAGCCACCTGGAAAATGGTCTAAACTGACTTGTTATTTGGTAGTAATTTTGAATAATAGATTATTCTTTCTGTACTTGGAAATCCAGTGGACACAAGATTTTTTGTACCCACCACTTCTGTTCTTTGGAAGATATCACTATAGACAGAAAGAGCAATGCTAAGACACACTTAGGAGCTCCAATAATGTGCAACAATTTTCTTAAAACTGCAATAGAAAAAAATCAACCGAAACATGAAAATTTAAAGCCCTATTACCTGCATCTCGCTCTGTAACATCCTACTTCCCATCATTTCTAACACACATCTTAAGTGTGCTAATTGGAAAGGCTCTGCCATGTATACAGCTCTGTTTTCAAGATGACAACTGCTTTGCTTTTATCACTGGGCTCAATACCAAAAGGGGAATCATTTTCAAAATTCAAAGCGTTTTGATCTGGCTTTGTCAACTGGCTGCCTGCACTTGGTTGGTATCCTGTCTTAGAGAGAAAACATGAACGTTTCAGGTGGTGGGACTGAGGCTAGGGAAAGGAAAGCATCCCTGAATGGCTGAGTGGGAAAAGAGTGTCCTAAGATTAAAAACAAAAGTCAAATAACACTAAAAGCCTGCCAAATTATTTCCTTCCCCCTTTAAGGGAAAAAACAAAACCACTAAAGATGCTACAAACATTCATTGAAAAGAAATCATTAACTAATAAATCCCAGAAAGGAACACTCAGGCAGCTAAGTCCCACCCAGGAAAACAAGCCGGCAGACTTGCTCAGTTTACACTCATCTCCTCCAAAAGGACAAAAATCTTGGGCAGATGACAGTTGATGTGTGGTCTGGTGACTCAAGCCTATGAAGAACTCTCAAGAAAACAAGATTAATCCATGTTTCTGTTAGCCACTCCATATTAAAGCCACATCTACCAGACAGAAAAGCAGGGTCTTCAAGTTCAAGGGCCCTGAGCCCATGAGAAGGAAGCTCCTCACTTTCTACCCTGCAAAACTGGTTCTCCTAAATGGTTCACACATGTAGTACTAAGGCTAAAGGAAGGATACCAAACATTCAAATGAAAACAGCAAAGCAAAATTAGGAATGCCAGTGCTTCCCAATGGTGACAAATGGAATGTCATTTGTGACTGTGGGCCGCACGCTGCTTCACTTTTCACCAAAGTGTTCAGCATGATGAAGATCCAGCATTTCAACCCAGCAGAGCTTTCTCTGGGATAATACCTAGAGGTCCAATTTTGACTATCCCTTCAACACAACTGCTAGAACAAACATAGTGTGTTTACTGGAAGGTAGCCAACTTTTCAGCACAAGGTCCCTGATGAGGGAAATTTGGACATCTGAAATTGCGTGCAAACTTGGTCTATGAGATATCAAACACAACCTAAAGAGAACATATGTTTTACGTTTCTCAAACAGACCTGTGGAGTAAAGCATCTCTGTTCCAGATTCACCCAAAGAATATCACTCTCTCTCTCCACATACAAACCCTAAACTCTTCTGGAAAATCTAAAAAGGAGATCTAAGCTTGTTCTAACTTGGCAAGAATCCCTAAGTCTAAAGCAGTGGTTCTAAAGTTCTATTGGTTTCTCTGGAACTCACCCAGGGAGCTTTTCAAAATACAAACTCTTAGCTTCCCCACAAGGGATTCTGACTGAAGCCCCACGTGACTGAGATGTAGGCCGTCCCACTATCACACTTCAAGAACCTCTGGGCTGGTGGTTTCACCCCAGGAGTCAGGCACCGTAGGCAACTCTGAGCGGACCTCTTTCAGCGAGAACCTCATGAAAACAGTAGCACCCCCAGGGCACTCGTTGGTGCTGTAAGCAGCTACACTATAATCTTCCCAGCATGCTAGACACACCCCTCTTTTTGGATCACCTGACCTCAGATTTGCCTGGCTCAGCCTCTCGCCTTTCCCTTTTCTCCTAAAATGATCCGTGTAGTCCATGTCTGACATCCTCACCTATCAGATGTCATTCTGGAGAAGCCTGCCCTTTTCCAGGAGCCTACCTGGGTTCCTTATTTACCTGGAACAGAGCCAAAAAGAGATGGCATGATCATATAACCCTAGTTACAGTGGAATGAAAATTGCCAAGTATTGGGGCATAGGGATGGGGGCAAAGTGTCCAGCTGGCCCCCCCAAACACATAGAGCATACATCCCTGAATTTCAAAGGCTCATACTCAGACTACACAGACAATCAGGCCCCAACAGAAAGTGTGTGTGAATAATGGAAACAAACAAAATATAGATTCTAGAAGCTCTGTCAATAATCACCGGCTGGATTCCCACTTCACCATTTAACTATAAATCCATACTCACTAAGGATTGTATCACAGATCATAAATACCTGTTTATATCATGTCACCACATTCAGAATTGCCCCAGAAAATCATTAACTGGCAAAGAAAATTTGCAGTTTGGAAGAGAGTGGTAATGAAATGCTCCTCTCTCTGCATTTCCTACTCACGGTTGAAAGAGCAGAAAGAAATCTCAAAATATATATATATATATATATATTTTAGCATGCCATCATAAATATCTACCACCCTCCCAAAGACACATTGCATGTGCTAATTTATACCAGCCTGCTAACTTTTTGTTTCATGCTATATTGATGGGCTTGACAGTTTTTCGAAGAGTTTATAACTGCAGCAGTGTTGATCTTATTTAAAGAGAATATTAAATCAAATCCCTTGTCATCGGCATAAAATCTCCTATAGCATCAACAAAAGGCGGCAGTTTTTATTGATTCCCTGATACAAAAGATGTATGAAGTGGACTGATGCTGCTCTGCACCCCCCAAAAAAAATCACAATTAAAGCCCCATGAAAACTATTAGTCATTGTAAAGGTCATCATTGACTTTTAATGGCATCCTAAAGGGAAACAATAAGTTTCACTTGAACATCAAGGGCAGAAAGAATAAAATACTGTATTTCCAGGGTGGGTATAGCAGAGGGTACACCAAGAAGCCTTAAATAAATACTTGTTGTATCAAAAGGCAACCTAATAAAACATAATTCACACTGTTCAATTCACTGTCCACATTCATGATAAGGGAATTTCCAGGGGGAACGGCTGATGAAAAATGCATGTGCACAACCAGATGTGCTCAGTCTTGCTGAATGAGCCAAAACAGAGAGAGGATCTGCTTTGTGGCCAAGGGTTTTCACTCTTCCAGACCAGAGGAGGGACCACTTACAAGCCCAGAAGCAGGAATGTGGGTGTGAGCTGCACTTGCCAGAAATGGGCAGGTCACTGCTCCCTCAGGACCTCAGCTCCTTCACCTATAAGAGGACTGAGTCTGGCCTCTTTGATCCGTCTCGGATCAGTGATAGCAAGCAGACTTCCTCTCGCATGCTAACTCTTGACTAGTAGACTAACACCTCTCTAGATCTCAGTTTTCTTCATGCTAAAAGGAGGGGAGTACGGTGTGGAGGAGGATTCTGAGTCAGCACTCAGGCACAGTAGGCAAGAGGGCCTTGGTGATACCAGGGGGAGCAAGGTAGCAGCTGAGCCAGCTCTTAGCCCCAAAATGCCAAACTTCTCTAACATTCACCTCAACAACATCGTAAAGACAGCCTCATTTATCATCAATTGACTCATCCAAGAGAAACTCTTATGTCCTCAACCAAGGCTCCTACAAAGTTTAGACCTCAGCAGGGGTTGGGGATGGTACTTACCAGTAAAGGAAAAAAATGCCATGGATAAAACCAGAAAGTCAACCATTTAAATTCCATCTACGTTTGCTCACATTCTGGGGCCTTGGTAACTCTTTCAAAAATGTCCTATTCAGAAGGGAATATGTTATTTTCATCAACTGTTTTATTTATTCAATAAGGAATTCCTAAGGACCTACTCAGTTACAGAGAGCTGTGTAAACCAGCATGTGGAAGCCACCGGGGGGAAGGTAATATGCAGGAGGTAAGACCTTGGCCCCAGACTGAAATTGCCAGGCTTCGAAACCCAGCTACCCAGCTTCTCCACTTGCTAGTTGTGTGACCTTGGACAAGTTAATTAACCTCTCTGAGCCACAATATGTGAATCTACAAGAAGAGTACAAGAGTATGTTCCTCACTGGACTACTGCAAATAATAAAAGAAGTAACCCTTGTAAAGTGCTCGTACCACACCTGTTTTAACCACATCCTATCTCTGCTCAGGCCACTCCTGGAAGCTCCACACCCACCTAGGCAGCAGCCCCCTCCTGATCACCATTTATAGGTTTCAAAGTTACTTCCAAGTCAGCGTATATCAGAACCCAATTTACAATCTCCTCTCACACCTCATCACCACCAGAGCCCAAACAGACCAAAACCCAACTGTTCCTCGAAGTGCTCCCCATTGAAGTGAATGTCCTACCAACTGCCCATCTATTAGATGGTATCCTATGAAGCTGCTGTTTCTGAAGATGAAAAAATGGCAGAACATCGGCAATTTCATGAGTTCCAACCTAATGGTCCCAAGCCAGAAATCAAGATGTCTTCTTGGGCATTGTTTGCTCCTTCAGTGCTGCTGGGTCAAGCCCTGCCAGTTGAGTCTCCTCAATGTACTTCCACTTACCATTTCTCTCTCCACCAGCACCATCCTGATTGAAATCCCCACCCTCTCATCTTGTAACCCTCCACTCTCACTGCTGCAGCCACTATGACTTCACAAAACCCGAACCCAATTTTGTTAGCTTCCTGCTGAAAACACTTCAGTAGCTGTGTGTGGCTCATAAAACAAAGACCGGAAAGCTTCAGGGTGGTGCTTGGCCTTACATGTCACCTTCTGTACCTCCCTGGCCTCATCACATCCCCCACCTGCTCTCTGCACTCTAGACCCAGTGAGCTCCGTCCAGTTTCTGAATGTGTCCAAGACCCTGTTCATGCTGTTTCCTCTGCCTGGAACCATCTTCCCATCCTATTCTGCCCTCACATCTCAGCACAAACATTGCTCCCTATGGGCCTGCTTGATGGGAGTACAACCACTCAGTCATACTTAGACCTGCTTACAAGGACCCCATATGCTTGATTTAATGCTCTGCTGTTGCCATCATGAAAGTCTTAATTTGGAAGAAAAGACCCTGCATTTTTATGTTGCACTGGGCCATGCAAATTCTGTAGCCAGCCTTGTCTTCAGGGGAGCCTTTATGGACTTCCCCAAATAATTCAAATGCCTCTTTACCATCCCTCACAAGGCCATGTACCTACCTGTCTGTGCCACCTGCCACAGTCGACATTTTTACTTTGACCTGAGTGACTGCAATGGTTTGTCTTCCGCATTGAAATATAAGTGCCACAAATCCAGGGTCCACATCTGATTTTTGATTACCACTTCATCCCTGACACCTAGCATACAACAGGCAATCGGTAAGAGCCGCTGAATAAGCATTTTTATTATTCCCATTGTCATTACTGTTATTACCCTGTGCCATTAAGGCTAAGAGCCAGCAGGGAAGACATGAGAGCTACACAACATGGTAATGGATAAGAACAGACCACGCCCACTAAGGGGGAGGCTTGGGATTGGGGGGCACAAGCGGTGTCTCGGAGCACGAGTGCATCTAGGGGGCAGAGGGCAGGAGAAGCTGGTCCCTCCAATAGAAGGAATGGTGCAACAGAAGCCCAAGTGGGAATGGGAACTCATGGAGAGCGGAACATTCTGGCACAGGGGCTTCACGGCAGAGCAGAATCAGTCAAAACTGGGGAGGGCCTTGAACCCAGGGATAGGGAGTTTACACTTTCCTGAACTAAGTGTGGAGGCAATAAAAGCAGTGTTTTAAGAAATCAGAGCAGTTCCCTATGAAGCCTTAAACAGTGTGAACATCATTACTCAAATAATTACATAAACATGATTTTCTAGCTATGTCCAGGGGGAAAAAACAAAGTTGGAGCACAGTGCAACACCTTCTTCTTTCCTGGAACCATATGTTAAAATGTGCCTAATAGAAATATGCTTTCATATTATATACAAATGCACGTTAAGCACACTATACTTTTCAAAGTGCTTTCAAACATATTGAATATAAATGGCTCTCAGTCACCTTTGACACACTCCTCGTCAATTGATCAAGTGTTTGGTCATCTCAGCTGACATCTTCCAGCTGGTATTGCCCTAGAAAGACGTTTCCCAGATGAAAGACACATATGTATTTCTCCAGAAGGCAGGAACATCTCATCTGCAACTCCCTGCATCAAAGACTGATACTGGAAAAAGGTGTTTATCTACTCAGGGTTGTGGTTGTTACTGCTTAAATTCACCAAGACAAAGGTGAATTTTTTGAAAAATAAAGAGAATGCCCTTTAACAAATGAATAATTCACGAATTCCCACATACTGTGTGCCTCTTTAGCTGAACCCAATTGAGCAAAAATGCTCTTATTGTGATGTACAGTAAGATCCAAATGTTCAAAAACTGCACTTAACTCATTACTCAGAAATATGTCCACTGCCCAAAATGGATAGCTATTTAATTTCAACTCGAAGACAGTAGGAAAAACGGCATGCCTCTGTTTACACACTCCCTATTTAGAATCAACATAAATACAGATATATTATGTTTTCCATCCGAGGCAGATCAAAGACCACCACCATCCTGTGAAGCCTCAACATTATTCTGCTCCATCCGCACCGTCTCCCATATGAATTCTTGTCATTACATCAATTTAATCCCCTGCCATTTTAGGCCACTGATGGTCAAGTCTAATGAAAAGCACAATAGCTGGCATTTAACGTGATGGTGCTCCTTTTTCCAACCTGCCTCCTTTAAAGTAAAAGTTTGGAGAATGTACGAAATTTTCTTTACAGCTCATTTGAGATGCATAAACAATCCCAGAGACAGAAGAGAACAAAAATAAGAATTTGCTGTTTCAAGGAGCTGGGCTGCTTGAGGGAAGCATTGAATTCCGGACCCCCTGCTGATGGCTAGGCGATGCAGGCCACTCTGCCCCCTCACTCACCAGGCGAGCCTGAGGCTGCCCAGGCCCTTGCTCTGTCTGATTAGCTGTGTCTCTATGTCTCCTCGGAAGGGCTCTACCTCTCTTGACGATCCCAGAGGGGAAATGGTGCTTCCCTCCCTTCCCCACTGCACCGCACAGCCCTCCCCCTACAAACCCCGGCCATACGCTTACTGCTCGCTCCATCTTACACGCTCCCACCACTCGCTGGGATCTGGAGCGGCGGTGGCCACAGGACAGAACTCTGGCTCAAGTCACAATGAATTTAGAGGTGAGAACATATGCTGCCCATGCACTCCCTGAAGGGATTCCAGAGCTCAAACAGGTAGAGGCCAGAAGCAGTTTGGGGAAAATCATATTATATGTCAACCAAAGCACAGCAATTCTTGTATTGCCCTAAAATCTACCAAGTGATACCTCTGCCAGCAGGAGGTGTGCTGTGATGGGGGAAAGATGGGCACCGAAAGAGAGGCGTTTTAAAAGCCTGAGACACTAAACAGAAAAAACCATGGGGTCCAAGAATCCCAAAGTGCATTCTTTTCTCTAATCCCCATTGTCTAAATAAATCAACTGTGGTTAAGATAGGGGAATTCTGGCACACAGCAGAACATCTATGTCCCATAACCACAAGTGATCACTGTAGCCTGTGACTTGAAAGGGGTAGTCAGGGCTTCTAAGTTGAACCACCTGTCAAATCAAGCATTGGGGGTTACAAAGGGAACTTCAATAGGCAAGTTACCTTGATCAGTCACCCAGAATCTTCTGGTGATGCTGTGCCGCATTAACAATACGTTAATGTACAGAGGAGTACACACAGACACATGTTTAATAATTACTGTGGAATGGAAGAAAATCCATAATCCTACCAGAAACTTCAAAGAGCCTTCCCATATTTGCTGAGGAATGTCTCCCCTTACCCAGGGGCATCAACAGCTTGAGAACTAGTCCAGATCTAAAGAGACATGAGCAATTATCACAAAATAAAGTATATGAGATTTCTTGAGGTTTTCGGGAACCTACTAAGTTGCATGATTGATCTGATCTTCAGGACAAAGTACCATGACTCCCAATCATAAGATAATGTATCCTCAAAGATAACAGAGATGTCTTAGAACCTCTGTATTTAAAAAAAATGCCAGTTGTAAGAATACAGACTCGAATCAGAGTCTGTGGTCTTGTGCATGGGTGAGCTTTCTCACATCAAATTAGTTATGTCTTTGATATTCAGACCTCTCCCTCCTTCTCATTCTAAACATCTGAACTGCAAAAAAATGCCACACACAGAGGTTCATTAAGTAAGAACCGATGGTACCAGAGGTCACACAAGGTCTCTGGCTTCCAGGAAAGTAGCCTGTCCAGAATGAATGACCTCAAAAGTCCCTCCCATCACAACATCAGCCGTCAAGCCCCTCAAGATCCGGACCCTCTGGCACAGCCCCAGCCACCTACCAACACCCGAACCCAGTTCTACCTGTGACTCTTGCTAGCTACCAGGCCAAATGCACTGCCTACTCAGGTACCTAGAAATGTCTACTATTCCTTGATCCACATGTCCTGTCCATACCTGCCATTAACTGCCTCACACTATAACACACGTTCACCTTAAAGGTTTCTGGAGTGTCGTGTGAAGTAGGGAGCGAGGCATTTTCAATGAACCGCGAACATACCTACTTCTTTCTGGCCAGAGAATTCCTTCAGGGGACCACTCAGAGGAACAACTCCACATTCTCCAAGCCCCTAAATGTGTTAAGCCTCAGTATTTTTGCACTAAAAAGAATCCCTGGTTCATTTTACAGAGGAGAAAACTGAGGTCCACAGAAGCTGCATAACCTGACCCTTGCCCACGCAGAAAACCCGTCACTAAACCAGCACTGGAAAGGCAGGTTCCCTGACTACCAAGAGCTCCCGAAGAACATTTGCCAACAGCATGAGTGAAAAAGGAGTTGAAGCAGAAAGGAGTTTGTCTCACACTGGAGTGGGTCGCTTACCACACAAGGCCAGCCTTCACCACCTGTCACCCTCCTACGCTTCCCCAGCGTTCCTGCCTGGGGCCGGTGAGAATCTCCACCGACCCCTCTGAAAACACTGCTCACATGCAGGGACTGCCGCCATCCTGCACAGAGAAAAACGGCATCCTCCACCTTCAACTGTAACCTAAGAGACTCAAACTGGCCGTTACAAAGAACAAGCATTTTGCTAAGCCATCTATCCTCCCAGTTGCAAATGTGGGCTTCTGACTGCCCCAATTCTACGAACCACCTCTCCCCCAAACACGCATGTACCAACAGTGAGCCCCCCCAGAGCAAGCCCCCGTGGCCGCAGTCCTTGGGAACAAGGGCACACACATCCTGGGGCTTTGAACGCGAGGACACAGGAAAGTGGAAAGGAGGAATCCTCAGTCGGGGCTGGGAGGAAAATCGAACCCTTGAAAATTGCAAAGCAAAAGATGCCAAGAGAGATTCTTCACTGTCACAGCTGCTTACCATAGAAATCTCTCCTCATTTGGGGATGACATCGGCAGACCTGATTTTTTGTCACCAGTCATTCCGCACTTGCTTTAATTATGCAGCACACCAACAGAAATTTTCTTTCTGATCACATAAATCACACCGCTGTGACACGGGGCTCAATAGGCACGGCTGGAACAATGTGCTGAGAGCTATCGGCTCCATCGCTCAAGCCCACAAGGTGTATCATTTAGCCAAGAGTGATAATTAGACGCAGAATATACTGAAAACTGTCAATAGACATGTCAATAGGAGAACTCTTAGCATCTAACACCCAGTGAATCAATGGTGTTTTTCAGCTATAAAATCAAGAAAATGATAGCTTTCAAATGAATGGTGGAAAGAAAACAGGAGCCTCCTTGGGGAGGAATAAAACAGCTCAATTTTCCCTTACTGAGTGCCTCTCCAACTACCTCACTCAATGGAAAAGGTCACAGAACATTACAGCAAAATATCTCTGAAACAAGATGTACAACAGCACTGGGACATGACATGCTGCCTGGGCACCCCACAAAGGCCTCGCTATCTTTGACCTGACAGGAACGGCGAGTGGGTCAGTAGAGGGCAGACCAGAACCGGAGGGGGAGGCCGAGACTGGGGAAAGGAAGCCCCGGGGACTGAGCTGCAGGGGAAAGAGGGGTGCCCACTCACACCGAAGGGAGACCATGTGCAGGGCCAGAGGCGGGGAGGTGTCTCAGCCCAAGCACAGAGGAAGTGGGCACTTGAACGGAGTGCTGCTGAAAAGATAAGTTCTTAGCAACATTCAATTACATTTCACAATCGACACAAATATTAACACACAATACTTACATGCTTCTCGCTATGTGCCACTCACTGCTCCAAGAGGCCCCACATATGAAGTCATTTGATCCTCACAACAGCTCTATGCAATAGGTAGCATTATCAACGCCATTTTACAGATAAGGAAATTGAGGCACAGAGAGGTTAAGTAACTTGCCCACAGGCACACACAGCCAGTAAGTGACGGAGCCAAAATCTGCACCTAAGGAAGCTACACTCTCACAGACCATGCTATGCTGCCTCTTGTGATGGCCAGGCAAGCACCCAGTTAGAGAAAACCTGCCTTTTCTCTTTTAACAAAGTAGGTGATAGGTGGACGGGATGAAAGGTGGAATGGTATTACATGTCCCTGGGCAAGCCTTGGGACTTCTCAGGGTCTCTGTTTCTTTCTATGGCTGGGGTGGGGGTGAAGGGGGGATGAGCATGAGATCTGTGGAGTATGTTACCATATACTCAGCTCACTATGTGATCTTATGCTCTCATCTTCATTTTACAGATAACTAAATCAAGTCTTGGAGAGGTTTAGAAAAATGCCCCTGATCACACAGCCTATAGGGCTGGGATAGAACCCAGTGGGTCTCACTCTTGGGTTGTGTTCTCAATGACCATGCTAAAATGAAGGCTGCAAGGAGGCCTGGTGCATAGAGCGCCAGGAACCCTGACTAGTACACTTGATTAGCCCTCAATATTTGATGGGGGTGGGGTTTGGGGGGAGAGGGCAGGGGTAGGAAGGAGAAAGAGGAAACTAGAAGGCAGAAGCAAAAGGAGCTATGGAAAATATACATATTAAGGTACCCATTTAGATACACTGCAAATAACTTCAGCAATTAACAAATGAAGAAAATATACATAGTTGCTACTTCTGGTTTCAATCTAATATACTATTGATATAACTAATTTATGGTACTCCCTTTAGAGGCTCTTTATATATTAAATTGGTGGGGATTTTTTTTTAATAATCAAAGAGACAGTAAGTCTAATTTCAAGTAACAGTTATTAAACACTTACTATGTGCCAGTTTCTGGACTTGGTTCTCTTATTTAATGGTGTTTAATATTCTTTGTTCTTAAAGCTATAATTTATATTAAAAAAACACACCTTTTTGGTGGGATAAAGAAACGCTACCAAAGACACTGCCTTCAGTAAAATAAACCAACTGCCAGACCAAGGACAGAAATGGCAGCCTTATAATTAACTAATCATTAATGGACATTAGCCAGATGACATTTGCAGTGACTTACCCAGTGAGGTATGTGGCTATGTGCACACATAATCAAATATTTCACAACACTCAAAGCTTCATGCTAGGGCTGTCTTCCCTATGCAAGCTTCCTTCCCTATCGTGTTTGTTTTTCTAAGTAGCAGGAGTCTACAAGCTTTGGCCCCTGCCAGGGCAAGGAGGAGATCCAGAACACAACTGATTAGGAGGCAAGCATCATACAGAGGACCTAGCAAACTCTTAACAAGCTATTTCGCTGGATCCAGATCAACCATCATCTTCTCTCAGCAGTCACAACAGCTTTTCAGCTGCTTTCCTCCCTGTTTCTCCTCTTGCTTTCCTAGAGTTCAAGACCTAAGTTAGACTATGTTATTTCTCTATACAAAACCATCCATTGCTTCCTATCTTATCCAGAGTAAATACCCAAGTGTCACTGGGACTTCAAAGGACCCCCAGATGGAAACCACTCCAGTCCACAAGCCCACTAGTTGCTCCTCTGGCTCATTAACCACACTCCTGTTCAGGGCTTCACATTTGCTGTTCCCTCTACCTAGAGTGCTCTTCCCTGACATGCTCCCATGACAGGCTTTTTCTCATTCTTCTGTTCCCAGTACAAACATCTCCGCCACCAGAGAGTTCCTGAACATGCAATCTTAAGTAAAGGAGATACATAGACACCCTAACTTGCTCTTGATTGCACTTAATTGTCTTCAGAATACCTATCACAAGTTCACAGCTGTTTCCTATTTATTTTCTGCAGCCTCCGATTACAAAGTAAGCTTCAGGAGGTGGCAACTTTCTTTTACTGATTGATGAACTGCAGCACCTAGAACTGTGCCTCATGCACAATAGGTTCTCAATCCATAATTAATGACAGTCTGAATGAATGAATGAATGAATGAATGAATGAATGAATGAATGAATGAATCCCCATGTACAATGAAAAATAAAACTAAAAATCAGTAGTAAAATTAGTTACATGTTGAGCCATTTAATTCCAAGCATCTTCATGAGCACAGATAGAGGTCCCCCCAATAAGCATGAAGGTCATTCTTATCAGAAAAACAGAGTAAAGTGAGACAAGGATTCAGCAAAAGCCATCCTCACTGGAGGGGGGATGCATAATCAAAATATCCCTAATCACCAAAACAACAACAAAAAAAAACAGTGAAGAGAACAGCAGAAGCACATTCTTATTGCTAGCCCCATTTCCAGCATTACAGACAAATCTAAGAAAGCTATTTGTGGGAGTTCCTGTCCTGGTAATAATGAAGTAACTTGTATCAGACTAACTCTCCAACAGATAAACATTTTAAACTCTGAGAAAAATATAAGCAACAACTAATTGAAGGCACTGGAGAGGTACCATAGCAGGCAGGAAATAGAGGAAATTCAATTACCTTTATAAGAGAAGGGAACCATATTAGGTAATGTCTGTGTTTAAATGGCTTCACCTTTGTGGTCACTTCATAGTCTGTACTGTACCTAGCAGCCAGATCTCAAGAAGAGAGCTCCAATCTCACTGGCTTCCACAGCCAGAGGCCGAGTCATCAAAGTCGCTGAAAGTTGTGAAGGGAAATCCCAGAACAGAGGGAATGACAGAGGTAGTAAATCTGTATACGCTGTCTCACAGAGCCTTAGCTTACTCCTGAAACGGGGATGCACAAATGAAGTCCAAGTAGCTTGGCAGAAGCTAACAGGTAAAAGGCTCAAAAAAACAAAACAAAACAAAAAACGACAACAAAAAAAACAAAAACCCACTACATATTTCATAAGGTGCTATCATGGGGAGTTAGAGTTTGCAGCTTTAATTCTGACAAGGTAAAAGGGCTTGGTAAGAACCTTAAGTTTTATATCAAAACTCCTAAAGAAAAATACCTTAAAAATACAGACTGTGCCTCAGGATTATGATTTTGCACTAAGACCAAGAGCAAAATTTAAACAGAGCTGCCCTAATAAGTTTTACAAACAAGGCTCCCCAAGGTCAAAGTTATCAGCCAGTAATTTAGCTGTAAAAATCAATCTAGAATAAAAGTCAACAATTTTCAAAGGAAGATAACAGAATCCAGAATGCAATGTATTAACACAATGTCCTATATACAAATACTAGATATCTAAAAATATTACTTACAGTCAAGAAAACTCAGGCAAGAGAAACTGACCATGAGATAACCCAAATGTTTGAATACTTTAAAAAAGCTATTATAAATATTTTCAAGGTGTTCAAGGAGTGTCATAATGAATAAACAAATGGTGGGATCTCAATATAAAATTTTAAACTACAAAAAAGTAACCAAATGGAATTCTCTAACAAAAGTAAAACATCTAAAATGAAAAACTCACTGAATGCTCTTAACAGCAGACAGAAATATTAAGGGAAGGAGGGGAAGAACTGTTCAACTTGAACAGAGATCAATAATATTTGAAGATGAGTAATTTTTATTCAATATGAAGAACAGAGAGAAAAAAAGGTTAAAACAAATGGTCAGAGTCTCAGTCAAATAGAATAATAACAAGTGGTCTAATACATGTGTAATTGGAGCCCCAGAAAACAAGATAAGGGAATGAGGTAAAAAAGAGTATTCAAACAAATAATGGACAAATAGCAAAGTGATCAAAAAGTCTTCATAATCTTGAAGCTGGATAAACACAAGGAAACATTATCAGTGCTCTGATAGCAAGAAAATCTTAAAAGTGTCCAAAGGACAAAGACACATTAAATTCAGAAAACAACAAAACAAGTGATGGCTGGCCTGTTGTTAGAAACAATGGTTGTCAGAAGTCAAATGAAAAACATCTTTAAAACACTGAGAAAATATAAACTATCAATCCAGAATTCCTACATTCAACTGATCTTAGAGCCATACCAGGGTCCTGCGATCGAGCCCCACTATGGGCTCCCTGATCCACGGGGAGCCCGCTTCTCCCTCTGTCTGCCGCTCCCCCTGCCTGTGCGCTCTCTCTCTCTGTCAAATAAATAAAATCTTAAAAAAAAAAAAAAGGAAAAGATTACTGAACTGAATAAAACATTAAGGCTCAACTGAATACTACCTACAAGAATGTATTTCTAATACAAACACACAATAGGTTGGAAGTAAAAGGTTGGAAAAATAAGGCTCAACTGAATGCTATCTACAAGAATGCATTTCTAATACAAATACACAATAGGTTGAAAGTAAGAGGTTGGAAAAATATATACTGTGGAAAATGTAAGCATAAAAAAAAAGGTGGTATGGCTACACTAAGATCAGATGAAGTCAACTTTATAAGAGTATCAACAGAGATTTAAAGAAAGATATTTCAAAAGATTAAAGGGTCAGATCATCAGGAAGACATATAGATCATAAATGTGTGTGCACTAAAATACAAAGCTTCAAAATAGATGACAAACTACAAAAATCTAAAAGAAGAAACCGACATACCCACAATCACAGTTACAAAATTAACACTCATCTCTCAGCAACTGATGGGACCACCTGACAAAACAAAATCCAATAAGGATATAGATTTGAACACACTTACTAAACAAATGGTCTGATTAATATTTATAGAACACTATACTAAATAAGTGTAGAATACACATTGTTTTCAGGTACACAAGGTATATTCATAAAGATACACCATATGCTGTGCCATAAACTGAGTCTCAATAAATTATTCTCTGGAAGCAACATAATTAAGCTGGAATTCAATAAAAAAATAAGATATCTGGAAAATCCAAAATATCTGAAAATTAAACAACTCACTTCTAAAAAACCATGGATGAAAGAAGAAATTACAAGGAAAATTTGAAAATATTTGGAATGGCATATTAATATGCAATATAGCCTAATATAATGAATGCAGCTGAAGTGGTGCTTAAGAATATTTATAGTTTTAAATGCTTACATTAGAATATAAAAAAGTTTAAAATCATGATCTAAGTTTCCCTATTAATAACCTAGAAAAAATATCAAAGTAAAAAGACCAAAAGCCAATAAAATTAAAAGGCAGGTTAACAAAAGAAAAATTAAATCCAAAAGCTAGTTCTTTTAAAACATTAATTGATAAACCCAGGAGAAACCTTCATGACTTTGAGTTAAGCAATAATTTTATATAGGACACCAAAAGCAACACCCAAAAGAGCGAAAAAATAATAAATTGGACTTCATCAAAATTAAAATTTTTCCATGTCAGAATATATCCTTGTAAAATGAAAAGACAAGACACCACCTGGGAGACAATATTTGCAAATTCTATATATCTGTTATAAAAACTGTATCCACAATAAGGAAGACTTACAACTCAATAATAAAAAGACAAACCAATTTAAAAATGGGCAAAGAATCTGAATAGCTATTTCTCCAAAGAAGATATACAAATGGCCAATAAGCACATAAAAATATTCTACATCAGCAGTCATTAGGGAAATGCAAATTAAAACCACAATGAGAAACACAAATGTCCACTAAAATGGCTAAAATAAAAAAGACAGTAACAGGGGCGCCTGGGTGGCTCAGTCGTTAAGCGTCTGCCTTTGGCTCAGGTCATGATCCCAGGGTCCTGGGATCGAGCCCCACATCGGGCTCCCTGCTCGGCGGGAAGCCTGCTTCTCCCTCTCCCACTCCCCCTGCTTGTGTTCCCTCTCTCGCTGTGTCTCCCTGTCAAATAAATAAATAAATAAATAAATAAATAAATAAATAAAAGACAGTAACAAATGTTGGAAGGATGTGGAGAAATTGCAACTCTCATGTATTAATACTGGTAATGGAAAATGGTGCAGCCATTTTAGAAAACAGTCTGGCAGTTTCCTAAAAAGTTAAACATAAATTTACCATACAACCAGGCAATTCTACTCCTAGGTATCTACCACTCAAGTGAATTAAAACATATGTCCATACAAAGACTTATACATAAATATTTACAGCATCATTATTCATAATGGCCCCAAACTGGAAACAACCCAAATGTCCATCTACTGATAAAACTAAATGGTTTAGGGGCGCCTGGGTGGCTCAGTTGGTTGGGCGACTGCCTTCGGCTCAGGTCATGATCCTGGAGTCCCGGGATCGAGTCCCGCATCGGGCTCCCTGCTCGGCAGGGAGTCTGCTTCTCCCTCTGACCCTCCTCCCTCTCATGCTCTCTCTATCTCATTCTCTCTCTCGCAAATAAATAAAATCTTAAAAAAAAAAAAAAAAACTAAATGGTTTATATCCATGCAGTGAAACACTACTGAGCAATAAAAAAGAGTACTGATACATGCCATGCATGGATGAATCTCAAAAATATTCTAAATGAAAGAAGCCAGACCCAAAGACCACATATTATATGATTCCATCTGTATGAAATGTCTAGAAAAAGCAAATCAATAGAAACAGAAACTAATTTATTGGTATTTAGAGCAGGAGGCTAGAAGAGGTAGTGACTGTAAATGACTATGAGGGATTTTTTAAAAGGTGACAAAAAAATTCCAGTTCCAATATTGGATTGTGGTGATGGAATATTAATGCACTATTATTAAAAATCCCTGAACTGTACACTTAAAATGGGTAATTTTAATGTAATGCAAATTATACTTCAATAAAGCTGCTTTAAAAAAATCCATAAACTACTAGCAAGACTGATCAAGAATACAAGGAAAAAGAACTCAGAAATGAAAAAGGGCTATCACTGAAGAGCCCTCAGACATCAAAAGTGTAAGAAAATATTATGAATACCTATGACAAAAAGTTCAACAATTTAGATGAACTGGACAAATTCCTTAAAAAAATGCAGCTTAATGAAAATGACACAAGAAGAAATAGAAAATCTCAATAGCCTTATATTTAAATAAATAAATTTATAATAATTTTTATTAACCAAAAACTATAAACAACCATCAACAAGAAAATAAACTATTATATAGTCATACAAGGGAAGAGACTTCTCATATGTACAACATGGGTAAAACTCAAACACTGTATTGAAAAACGGGCACAAAAAGAGTATGTACTATGTGATCCCATTTATATGAAGTCCATAAACAGGACAGTGGTCACCTATTGAGGGTATTAGGATTCTCTCTAAGATCTGAGCATTTCATCTCACATAAATTTTTTCTCAACTTAAAAAGTAAAGCTAAAAACAAAATAAAATTTGCTTAGAAAAAAATAAGAGAATCTAGTTGGGTAGATTATTAGTTAGGATTAGCTCAATTAAGCTGTGTTAACACAAACAGCCCCCAATATTAGTGCCTTAAGTAAGAGGTAGCCTGCTGGCCAAATGCAGCCTACTATCTATTTTTTTTTTAAAGATTTTATTTATTTATTTGAGAGAGAGAATGAGAGAGAGAGAGAGAGCACATGAGAGGGGGGAGGGTCAGAGGGA
Source organism: Neomonachus schauinslandi (assembly GCF_002201575.2). Taxonomy (NCBI): domain Eukaryota; kingdom Metazoa; phylum Chordata; class Mammalia; order Carnivora; family Phocidae; genus Neomonachus; species Neomonachus schauinslandi. Next base: position 103,836,773 of record NC_058408.1, on the reverse strand, counting down.
GAAGCAGACTCCCCGCCGAGCAGGGAGCCCGATGTGGGACTCGATCCTGGGATCATGACCTGAGCCGAAGGCAGTCGCTTAACCAACTGAGCCACCCAGGTGCCCCTTTACTATTTTTGTAAATAAAGTTTTATTGGAAGAGAGTCATCCCCATTTGTTCACATATTTTCTATGTGTAACAGATTTGAGTCATTTTTTTTTTTAAAGATTTTATTTATTTATTTGAGAGAGAGAGAGAATGAGAGACAGAGAGCATGAGAGGGAACAGGGTCAGAGGGAGAAGCAGACCCCCCACCGAGCAGGGAGCCCGATGCGGGACTCGATCCCGGGACTCCAGGATCATGACCTGAGCCGAAGGCAGTCGCTCAACCAACTGAGCCACCCAGGCGCCCAGATTTGAGTCATTTTTGACACAGACCGTATGGCCTGCAAACTAAAAGTGCAAAATATTTTCTACCTGGCCCTTTACAAAGTTTGCTTTTTTGAGCCTAGCTTTAAACCATAAAGGCTTTTCTCGTTCATGCTCCATGTTAATCAGGAGTCACCTGGGAGTTCTGCTCTATAGCACCCTCATTGTGGGAGCCGGCAGATGAAGCCTGCTCTACCTGGAATGATGGTGGTCACTATGACAAGGGAAATGAGCAAGCTCTGAAGGACCTTATACTAGCAATTAAATGATCTGGTTCCAAAGGAACACATCACTTTTCCTTACAACTCCTGAGCCAGAATTGTTCACATGACCCCATTCACACAAGGGGGCCAGAAAATACAGTCCTACCATTTGTTTATACATGTGCCTGGAAGTGGAGGAGAACTGGGTATTTGCCAAAGAGCACTAATGACCACCATAATTAAACTGAGAATCAATCAGTCCAGATGTTTATTTCCAACAAACATACATAACCCTGCTGAAATACTGCCCTACTGGGTAGAAGTCCTAATCATAAAAATTCCAAAAGTGGCCCTGATCATTCCCTTTGGCTCCCATCCCACTGTTTATAACAGCACCCCAGCACTGCCTTCTACCCTCAAGATGGATTTAAATTGCAAATCCACCTAACCCTCACCTTCACATTTAATATCCTTCAATACAGGGTCCAAAAAAAAGGCAAGACTGTATGACCCAGACTCAGCCAAACCTGAGACCCTGCGGCCTCACCTCTTGTCTGCCACCAGGTCAACTGTGTCATGCTGGAATACAGCTTACTTTTGCCCAGGCATACTGTAACATCCATGTGTCTGGATTCTACCCCATACTTTTGCTCCTGTGGTTTCTGTGGTATAGAATACCACACCTATTGCTGTCACCCTGTAACGCTCAACAGAGTCATTATCTTGTCCACAGCACTTTCCATGACCACCAGAGACTATAGTACTATTGCATCAGACCCAAAGTACCCAAGTACCCAAACTGTTGCTACCGCACCTCATCACAGGACTTACCCTCCATCGGGTTAAACGACAGCTAACTTAGCAAGTACTCACCAGGTGCCAGGCACTTTTGTAAGCACTTTTTATATAGCAAGTCGTTTAGTCCTCAAAACAACCTATAGGTAGTCACTAGTATCCTCTCTGTTTTACAGATAAGACAATGTCAATTAATTTGTGTAAGGTGCCACAGGTGATAAATGGCAGAGCTGGTATAGGGCTGTGAGGTTTATTCTTTTTTTTTATTGTTTATTTGAGAGAGAGAGAGAGAGAGAGAGCAAGCACACGAGCAGAGGGAGGGGAAGAGGGAGAGGAGAAGCACACTCCACACTGAGCAGGGAGCCCGATGAGGGGCTCGATCCCAGCACCCTCGAATCACGACCTGAGCTGAAGGCAGACGCTTAACTGACTGAGCCACCCAGGTGCCCCCACCCCCAAGGTTTATTCTTAACCACTCTGCTGCCAGGCTTCTCAACACTGAGAGCAGACAGGTCTGTCTGTGAGCATGCAAGGTACCTAGTGGAAAAAATAAATAAAAAAACAGCATCTCATTCCTGTCTGTACCCGCAGGGCCTGGATCATGGATATTCAGGCAATAGTAGTTGCTTAATCAGGGTTTGCCCCGATGAAATAAATGAGACCCGTGATTCCCCGACCCAACCTCTTTGCTAAATAAAGTCCTAAATGTGACATTTAGGAAGTGGACAGATAATTACCGTATTTACCTTTTCCTAGGATCCCAGCCCTTTCTCCAGGGCCACTGGCCAACTCTGAAATGGAGAGGCAGGAAGGGCCCAAATAAAGATCATTAGAAAACGAGCTACTCTAAGTTGGGACAAGCATCTATCCAATCATTCAGGAACGTTCACAGCGTCCTGACTAGTTGGAAATGTGAGAATTTGACTTCTCCGTGCCGAAAACAGCACAAAGCTTTCCTAAAAGTTTTTCTTCCTCACATAATTATGCTTTAAATTGTTAATAGCTATAATTATGGAAGATGGCATTGTTGTGCTTGTAATTTTTCCTATTCCCATTGGTATTTATTGATGATAAATTACTTTATTAAAAAATAATGATAATTACCTTGTTTGGTTGTATATCAATATAGTTTCAGTTTTTCTTTATTACCACTTATGGAATTTTATGGATTGCCAACATTTAGTTCTTTTATTGGTTTATTTTCTCTTGATGGTATAAACAGGGGGGTGGAATTAACAATCATTTTATTCACTTCCTGACCCCCTCCCAACCGGCCCCAGCTCTGTTAAGAAAGCAGTGGCGGGCACTGTTCACATGTGGCTACAGGAAGTTCTAATTTTTACTGCTACATAATTCTAACAATTAGCTTCATACCCCCAAAATTCTCTTCTATGAACCAGTGCCTCACCACATGGTAGAGAGTGGAAGGCTCTTCCCCCACACTGCACCCCACAAGTCGGCACCAACAGCTCAAAACAACCCCTTCTGCTAGGAGCAAGGTTGAAAATCTCAATTAACTACAAGATGATCATAGAGGCACACAGCTGATCTCAGTGCTCCCCAGAAGAAAACCCATTTGGTGTACTAAATCTCCTGGAGAACCACAGCAGCAAAAGCCACCCGCCCCACAGACAATGTCAGTTCTTGGACAGTTCCCTTCCAAAACAAACTTCCTCTGGACCTCATCTGAGTTCTCTTTGGAGCCCTCAGCCCGAAGAAGGCTAAGAAGACTACATACCCTTTGTTCATCTGTGATCCTCTGCTGGGGAAGAGCCCAACTCATATTCTCAGCAAAACATAAACCAAATCAAATCAATGACCCAAATGTAAGCAGTCCACGACTCTTTGCAAACAGTGCATTTGGCAGTGTTTTCATACGGAAGTCATGTCTGAGTCTTTAGCACCAAGAAGAGGAACAGTATAAGCCCTCATGGTACCTGATGTGTTAGTCTGACTGTGTTAGCAGGGAGAGGAATGCAAGCAAAAGAATGTCACGTTTGGAATCAGACCCCACCTGTCCGTCCAACCTTGGTCCACGTTCTTAACCTCTGTCCACCTCTCCTCTATGCAAAAATGATTTTAGCAACACCTGCAACTCAGAATTGTTGCAAGGATGAAATGCGTTAAACATCTGGCACATATGTATTATTTAATATATATTAGCTCTTTTCCCTTCTTCTAGCCCAGTGGTTCTCAACAGAGGCAATTTTGTCTCCCTCCCCCACCAGGAGACATATAGCAATGTCCGGAGGCTTTTTTTGTGATCACAACTTGAGGAGGGCCATGCTACTGGCACCTCGAGAGCAAAGACCAGAGATGCTATTACCCATCCTACAATGCACAGGACAGCTCCCACAACAAGAATTATCCAGCCCAAAACATCAATAGTGCCAAGACTGAGAAATGTTGGTCTAGACGCGTGTGAAAGAATTATTTCATTATGGTTGTTTATTTTCCATAGAAGTCTCTTTAAATGAGCAAAAATGTACTGAGAACTTACCACATGCAAAGCTCTATGCTAGGCACAGCATTAACTATCTCATACATCTGCTGCCATTTGCCCAAAGCAAGTGCCACCCTCAAATATTGTCCAACTCTATGAGCATCAAGCTTTGGCTTCCCCTTTCTTCTTGTTACTGCTCTCAGTGGCCCTGAAGTCAGACATGCTGTGTGTCAGAGCAAAGACCTGTATTAATCAACAATTCCAAATATAGCAACAGCAGTTTAAAAATCAAAGAATGGGCCTTGGGGACATCAATATTTGCATGTACATAATAAATACTTAACTACACATCTGTGCAATGTTCAATACAGTTGGGGGAGAAAAAGAACATTTACGTTGATTTTTGTCAACTTCCACAACCCAAGCATCTGATGTGCTAAAGAAACATAAAACAGAATAGTCATAAAAATAATTTTAAATATATTTATAATAAGCACTTATGAATTGGAGACATGCTTGATTTACTCTGAGGTTTTTCTAACCAATTAGCCTATACCTGCCCCTTGGGTGAGTGGTGTAATTTCCAATCTATGTATTAAACATCCACTGCCTTCCTATCTGATACTCACCTCTACAACTCAGAATGGTCCTAGCTTTAACATTCGAGGCTCGGTTTCATGTTCTCATCCTTCTCTTTGTATGTTGTGCCTCTGGATAAGCATACCACTCTGTGTGCAGAAGCCCGAGGCCCTGCTGTAAGTGCCCCATAGTGACAGTCTCATTGCACTGTCACAGAACCCCCCCAGAGGCAGATGTTATCCCCCCACTTTACAGGGGAAAAAATGGAGGCCTGCAGAAGTTAAGTAACTTGGCCAAGTCACACAGCTATGAAATGTTGAATGTTCATATTGTGTGTCTGGTTCCAAAATCCATGTTCTTCTCCATTACATGCATTAGGAGAAAAGAGACCTCCATCTGGTGAGTGCTCTTTGTAAAGAGGTAAGCAGTGGGCACACCCTTTGACCCAACAAATCTACCTCAAAGAAACTGTTGTCCATAAATACTAGCTCATTTGGGATGCCTGGGTGGCTCAGTTGGTTAAGCGGCTGCCTTCGGCTCGGGTTAGGATCCTGGGGTCCTGGGATCGAGTCCCACGTCGGACTCCTTGCTCAGCCGGGAGCCTGCTTCTCCCTCTACCCCTGCTTGTGCTGTCTCTCTCTCTCTGACAAAAAAAAAAAAAAAAAATCTTTAAAAAAAAAAAAAAAAGCACTAGCTCATTTGCAGAAATACATATGTAGAAAGATGTTTACTACTGCATAATTTGAAAAGCAGAAGAGAGTAAATGGCCTAAATGAAGAAAGTGGACCCATGCTAGGGAATGGGGGAATTCCATACAAAGTAGGGGGGAACGAGGTAAAGAGGGCTTTGCTGACCCTTTATTCTTCCTTTGTAACAAAACCCCGATTTTACTCTGGGTGACAATTCACCCAACTAAAATATTGCCTTCCCCAGACTGCCCTGCATCCAGGGATGGTTGCTTGGTGCTAAATGTTCAACAACCAGCTCACTGTTACACAGATTTCTATGGTATAAATTTTTCCACTCTGGCCAACTTCAAGCTACCACGTTGAGGTTCCCTGGCTCACAAAAATATTCCTGAGAATGTAACAACTGGTTCTCACAACTAAAGATGAGCCAGTTCTGGCCTATGACTGGCTAGCAGTGAGATGTACACAAATCTGTCCCTCTTTACAAGTGGGACAGACAGCAAGCATGTGCTCTTTCTTTTCCTCTCCCCTTCTTCCTCCTTCCTGCTATAAATTTGGATGATAGGACTAGAACTCCAACAGCTACTCTGAGCCATGAAGCAACTTAGAAAATGATGGCAATATAGCAAGACAGAAGGTGCAGAAACAAAGGAGAACACTAATCCCTGTTAACATCATGAAGCTAACCTAAGAACTCTGGCCCACCTACCTCTGGGTTTCTCTCATTGGAAAGAAATTAAAACTCCTATCTCAAGACACTGTTGTTTTGATTTTCTGTTACATGCTACCCAACTAATACAGAAATCTTCAGCCTTTGCTTTCATATCTTTATGCCTTATATATTTTATAATAAAAATGTTTTATTCCAGTATTATTTTCAAACAAAGGCAAAAAAATGTTTTTAATGAGTCAAGCGGTTGGGCCCATTAATTAATTTCCAAGTTGCCAGTTCTTCCAACAGTATCCATGGATCACAGTAGGGAAAAAAAGGAGACCAAGGGAAATCACAGGCCTGGCACACAAATCAACAATGTGGGTATGTCCTGGAAGTGAAAGGGATAGACTGGAATCCAACCAAGTTCACAAACTGCCAAAAAACATTTCTGGCCAAATAAGATTCAAAGGCCTCCTGAGATAAGCCTTGGGTGAAACACAGAACAGGTAATGGGGAAAGCACAGAATGTACTGCCAGGCTCACGTCTCCAATCCAGGAAACTCCCAGGAAGCCTGCCGAATGGGGAACGAAAGCAGCAGGACTCCATCTCCTGGCTCAAACCACAGGGGCTCCACAATTAAGGTCTCCCAATTAAGGGGACCCCAGAGACTGGAACAAGGAAGTAGAAGACAGCATATCGAACCAAACATGGAATGGAGCAAAACAACACGGGAGCCACTTGAGTCTCTGGGCCCACAGGTAATGTCACAGAGAGGGCTGCAGACAGCAATCTGGTGGTTAGGAAAGTTCATGGGGAGAGTAGGAACCAATCTATTAGGGTCTTTGTGGTCACATTCCTTAGATGGTCACAAAGATTACACTGAAAGGGACACAGTGCAAAAGCAATCACTGTGTGATTCTTCTGCCTTGTCTTATACAAAATAACTGCCAAGTCCACTCAGGATGCATCTTTGCAGACCACATCAAGTCACTAGGCTCCAAGCACATCCTGTGTGCCCAAGAGCACGGTATGTGCCGTGGAAGACATACTAAGCATAGGTTCCTGTTCTTGAAGATACTGACATCTAAAAGAAAAGTGAACTGTATGCAGACAAAGATATCTAGAGAACCTCTATCTATTCACGCATTGGGTGTATACACAAACCTTACTGATTAAAAATTCAGAGAAGATACATACCCAGAAGTAGGACTGTTGGATCATTTGGTAGTTCTATTTTTAATTTTTAAAGGAATTTCCATACTGTTTTCCAGATTGGCTGCACCAATTTATATTCCCAGCAATGGTGCACAAGGGTTCCCTTTTCTCCACATCCTCACCAACACTTGTTTGCTTGTCTTTTTGATACTAGCCATTCTGACACGTGTGGGGTAGACAGCTCACTGTGGTTTTGATTTGCATGATCTGAGGATTAGTGATGTTGAGTACTTATGTCAATTATATCTCAATAAAGCTGGGAAAAATTTTTTAAAAATATCAGAGAAGTAAAAGCAAAGAGGAATGGAAATATCACACAGAGAATATGGGTCAGAAAGATACAGGCCTTCAGCCAGGCTCTAAAGGGTATCATTTCAGCCAGAAAAAAAAAATTAGAAAGAAGTTGCTGCATACTGGAAAAGAGCGAACAATGTGTGCTAAACAAATATATATCCAATGAATAATAAGAGGAATTAACTGAAGTGGGGCGGAGGAAAGGCATCCATGGATAATAACACTGAAGAGGAGAAGTGGGAACTGTTCATTCTTTCATTCATAAATTGAACAAACACTAATTAAATGTGTACTAATTAGGTGCCTAAGCACTTGTTCTAGGGCCCTGAATACCAAACTAAGGGCTTCTGGGCCAGAGGGAGCTCCTGAAGGCTAAGTGATGGATGACTTCACACTGGAATTGGTGAAAATCTACATTTTTCATACTGCCCAAAATGGGAGGATGTTATGAGGAGAAGCAGCCCAGATCTGAGGCCCCATTAGCTCATAAGTGAAAAAAGGTAATAACCAACTCAAGAGTAATAAGTCTGCCCCATGTGCTAAGATCTCACTTTTCCATCATTTCTTTTTTTTTTTTTTTTAAGATTTTATTTATTTTTTAGAGAGCGAGCGAGAGAGAAACAGCATGAGAGGGGAGAGGGTCAGAGGGAGAAGCAGGCTCCCCGCTGAGCCGGGAGCCCGATGTGGGACTCGATCCCAGGACTCCGGGACCATGACCTGAGCCGAAGGCAGACGCTTAACCATCTGAGCCACCCAGGCGCCCTCACTTTTCCATCATTTCACTATTAGTGAAGTTGAGTCCCCTTAGTGCCCATCAATGTCCCAACCCTCCCAATGCCCACTGTGCCTATGTATACAGAGTGCCTACCCAGTAAATATCTATTCATGGATCCTGCTTCTTGTCTGCAAAGGTCCACGCAGGGTCAGGGCCAAGGTTGGTCAGTTGTCTAAGGGGCCAGAGAATCATAACCTAAGGCTAAGTGCATGACATGTGTCCCCTGGGAGGTGGTGGCAGATTTTTCACAATGGTTGATGAAACGGAGGGCAGGGGTCAGAGATGCTTACAGCGAGAAACATGTAATGGATATTGGTATTTAAAACAGAAAGCAGCATTGGCTTTAAGTTAATGTTTCATATCCAATAAAGAAGGCTAAATATCTATCGTTTTGATAGATTGCTATAAATGAAACATTAGAGGGGCTCTTAACCACCTTGTTTCAGATCTTCATTACATGAAATTAATCCTGAGCAGAGTATCATACCCAATATGAATGATTCCCATTAAGTAGCCAGTTAGAAAACATAGGCTATGCTTTGTCTAATAAGGACAGAATCAGGAAGGAGCCTAACAGGACAATTTCACCACTTCTGCAGTCCTTCAGCACTGCAATACAGAGCAGCAGAGAACATTTTCTAGAAATTCTCAAAGTGGCCATCATGTCCCTGGAGGAGATACAGAATAAATTCACGGAGTCTTCCTAGAAGCAACACAGTGACCAGGCTCCGTGCTTAATGTAACATCATCGAAGAGCTGAGCCTGCAGAGATGTCAAGTCCCCACTCTTGGCCCACCAGGGAATGGGAATTTGCTGCCTCCAGACCCCTTGGTGGACTTCCACAGAATCATCAATGTCGATGAAAATATACCCTGAACTGTCTAGTAGCAACTTCTCTCATTGTGCCAAAAGAGACCAAAAGCTCAAAATGAAAAAAATTCAGAAGACAGGGAAAGAAAAGAACACAAAGCCCCCAAAACAACTAAGCCCTCAGGCAAAAACCTGCCTGGGAAAAAAATGCAAATCTCTAGGAATGGAGAGAACTCAAATGTCCAAGGAACAGAGCTAGTCTTCTGGCAACATCTGTTGATTCATTCAGGAGCATGCCACATACGTCACCGCGGCTCCCACATGCCCATGTCACGTGCCCACTAGGAGACTGCAGGACATTGGTACCATTAGAGAAGGCACGTGCAGAACCTGGGTAAGCAGACGGTATTCCTTTCACCTTTGCATTCAATATAGCAAGTAAAGACTATTTACCAGAAGACCCTACAAAACCTATTTCTCAACAAGTTAGATAGTTAATCAATAAATTTTTTTAACTAAGCCAGAAAAAAAAAAAAATCCTCTTCTCTGTTAGTTCTGTCCCCAAGACCATCTCAATCAGATTTCATTCCTACAGCAAGGAAATAATCGTGCAGAGCAAGACTGCTGGTCAGTCACTCCCACAACACTTATGGTCCAGTTATCATATGGATGTTCTTGTAATCAGCCTGGCTCTAAATTCCTCCGAAATGAAGCAAGTATTTCACCCCAGTATACCATCATCATGGACTTCTAGATCTGAATACGTTTTCTTCCTTTGGTACTTTTGACCCACTTGAATTTCAGCAATATCTACTTTTCTCAATCAACCAATCATTCATAGTAATCATAGTTAACAGGTACATTCCATTCACTCTTCTACATGTATGTATAGATATAAATCTTAGAAAATCAATCATCCTAACACTGTGAGATAGGTACTGTTACTGTCCCCATTTTAGAGGTGAGCAATCTGAGACAGGGAGACAATTACTCTCCTGCCTGCAATTACAGCAATTTCATTGAAAACCTAGGATCTGAACCCAGCAATCTGGCTCTATTAGTCTTGCTTTTTTCATCTCAACATGATATTGGGTAGGTTTTACTCCTCTACTGCAAAGTTGAATAATATGAACCCAGACATATAAACCAGAGAGTTAAGAGAACTCTCAGCATTCTTGGCCTCATCTCTCCCCCATTCCTTCTACCTCACTCCCTAACTCCCAGTATGCAGTGATTAGGCAATTTCTTCTGCCCCTTGAAACACATTTTTGATATAAAAATGGCCATAAGAAATCCCAGCAAGCACAGGAGTGATCAAAAACAAGCAGTCGATTATTTATTGTTACCATGAGGTTGTGCCCTTGATAATGACACCTTAGCTGGGCTTCTAGATTTGGGGTGTTTTGCTTGAGTAGAAGGAAAAAAAAGAGATTAGCATTTACTGAGCACTTCCTCACCATGTGCCATATAATATGCTTGGTGCTTTCATCCACATTGTTCTCTTTAACACCAAAAGGCAAACCCACCTAAGTAATGAATGGAATCTCTTTTTTAAAGACAAAAAAACAGACTCAGAAAGGTTAAGTCTCATGGTCAAGGAGACTCACCTAGGAGTGATGGCATGGGGATTTAAGCCAAAACCTGATCTGAAGCTGAGGCTATTTCTGCGACAGCATGCCGGGTAGTAGATACTGTCCTTTAAAACCAGAAACCATTCTTAGATTTTTTTTTTCCCCCTCTGAGCAGTGAGTCTTTACAGATTTACTGGTTGTTAAATGCTACTGACTCTAGCTAATTCCCAAATTAACTAGATTCCTTTCGGAGCTTGTAAAATGTGCTACACACTCAACTTCCGAATTTAGCATGCAAGATGATGACCACAGCAGTAAGGATGGTGCAACTTTCCCGTTAGGACAATGCACGCCTAAAAGCCTCTTTTTAATTTCTACCTTCTTGTATGAGGACAACGTGAACGACGACACACCTAGGATACTGCATATTAATTTCAACACAACTAATACCCAAAATGTCCCACCAATTTACTCTTCACTGACAATGTTAAAAGAAAATGATTTATGCAGATCAATCATCTCGCTCATCAAGTCCTACCCTGACAGCCAGCCTTCATCATTGCTATTTAAAAGGCACTGCTGACAGAAAAGACCGACTCTTTGATTAAGGGCCCTGTCTGGCTAACCTTTTATTTGAAGAATGATTGCCGCTGAGTGACAAATACTTTTCCATTCATTTCAAGGCAAAGATATTGACATTCAAATTCTTGATGGCTACACTGAGCAGATGCCACTGTGAGCAAGAGGCTTGTGCAAAAGCAGGTATGCCCTGGCTCTGGGGGCAAAGGGGAGGAAAGAATAAAACTGCAGTGCACGCACGGGCAGGCGCTAGCTGAAGGTTCTCCGCAAGTGAAAGCAACGGTCTCGCAGCCAGATCCCCTCTCCTCAGTACTTATCAAAGAACATCTGTTTGTAGTCTGGGCCCAGTTCTCTTCTTATAAGTGCCCTTGCATTGCCTTGACCCTCCTTGGCACTGTGCAGGTGGCGAAGACTAAGAGCAAAAAGGTGCTCGCGGGCGTGCAGTTTCCCAGCCCCAGGATGAAACGTCCCCCTCTCCATCCTGAGCTGCAGGAGCCCAGCACAGCCTTCTTTCATCCTCACGGGATCTTCAGTCACTACATACGAAGCAGAAGAAGCATCTGAAAAATCACGTACAAAAAAACAAATCAGGACCATTTTATCCCATCTGCTAAGGAGAAAGAAGAGAAAAAAAAAATACAAGAGCGAGCCAGGGGATGGCAGAGAGAAACCGAGTGACCACGAGAGACAGAAATGGAGCTTCAAAAAGAAAAGGCGAGTTTTCTAATCCATTTGAGGTACATCTCTGTCCTTGGTTAGCGACACATATATAAAATGTAAACATATTCTCACAGCAGGATTATTTTGCTTCTTTTTATTTCCTGAATGCAAAATATTACCTTTAAAGAGAAGTGGAGAAATTATGGATTAAGGTAGGCTACTTGTGACAAGAGCCATCACAAAGCCTCAAGATTAATCATTTTGAGGAACAAAAGGAAATACCTCAGCAGGTCATCAGTGATTCCTTTTAAATCTTCCTGAGATGCAATGTGCAGGTCTCACAAGGGACAGGGTATCAAAAAAACTGTAGCTGTGATCCTTCAACAAATTCCCAGAGTGGGGGCGGACAGCTGAGGCATGGACAGAACCTTCCCCTCGGTCGTCCCAAGGCCCAACAGGTGGCCCAAGCAACAGAGTAGAAGAGAGAGAAAGAGAGAGAGACAGGGGCTTCAGAGAGAGAGAAAACCCAGTCTGAATCTCATCTCTGCTGCTTAGTAGCTAAAGGATCTGGAGCAAGTTACTTCCCTTCCCCAGTCCTCTGTGATCCCATCTGCAGGATGGGGATGGTACTGACTACACTGCAGAATTATTTGTGGATATTAAAAAATATGCATTAAATAAAGAGACTCTCCTTTACCTAAATCCATATTCCCCTCCTTTCTTCTCCTCTTCTCATCTTAACTCACTTGCTTGTATTCAGGACTGGTCCAGAGGGGTAGGGGAAATAACCCAAGATTTATAGTTACAAGGCTAAGCTACAACTCCTAGTGTAGACACTTCCTATCTGCACAAATGCGTAAGCTCTGACCAAGTTACATGTTGAACCTCAAGTTCCTCAGCTTTAAATAAGAGCAGTCATACTGGTCCTACTTCCCTTCCTGTGCTACCGTGAGAACAAGATAATGTTAATGCTAAAACACTCTGTACATTTTACATCAATACAGAAATGTTTGCTGTTGCTACTGCTGTTGTCCAAAAATGGGATACTCCAACCCATTTTGATCTTTTTCCTTATTTATTTCTCCCATCTCTATTACTCATGGCAAATAATAAATCCCAACCAATTAATCAATAATCATAACATCATCTCCATCCCATAGAACTATTAGGGGTGGCTTCTGCAGCTGTCTGGAAGAAGTACCAGGTAGAACGGATGTTTCTTCCATAATAAAAATTTATTGGAGGTTATTATGAGCCAGGCATTGGGACAGGGAGGCGAATGAAAAATGCAAAATTCAGTCAAGTGGGGCAAACAGACAAAGAAATGATTTCACTATTGCTGTACAATATAAATTAAGTATGAAGGGTGCTAAGGATGCCAGTGAGGGAGGGTGTGACTCCCTGGGGAGTCAGGGAAGATTTCATCTCAAGAATATGAGAGACCAAGGCCTTCTAGGGCAAGCAAGTCCTTACCAGGCAGAAAAGGAAGAAAAAGGTCATTCAGGGAAAGAGAAGTCCGGGTACAAAGGCAGGGAGGCCTGAGAGAGACCACAGGCTCTGGCAGGGACAAGGGTAACTTCAAGACATTCTATAGATTTAAGACTTAGTCATTTAAGCAATGGAGAGTTTGAGCTTGAAACCACTGTGAAATGATCCATGGCTTAGAAACATGACCCTGATCAAAGGCAGACAAACATTCACTGGCCACCTACTCAGTGCAAGAAACGGGAGACAGAGATGAAAAAGACCATCCCGACACTCCCTCTGGGTGGGGAGTTAGATGTTCTTACTTGCTTTCATGCGGTATCTGAGCAGCTGCCTAACTAGGGGCTGTGAGCTGCGGGGGGGCCCCCAGGCCACCTGCAACCCAGCACCAGTACCTGGGGCTTCGGAACCTGCCCTTCATACCCAATTCGCTGATGTGGGTTCCTGCTTTTGTGCTTGACCCTACTGTTCCATTTCTATGAACTCTGGTGTGACTATGGACCGCCCCCATCTGTGTTCAGAGCTCTGTCCTCGGGCTTTGTGTCTTCCTTCCTGGATGCTAGCCTTTTGCTGTCGTGCTTTGACTTGCAGCAGCCCTGTCGTCGGTCTGGTTCCTGCAACTCTCTCTAAAAGTGGGTAGGTCTCTATGCTGTCCGGTCCCTTGCTCCCTGTGTATACTGCCAGCACAACTGTGGCAAAGATGACACTGTAAGTTCACCAAACCTTGTTTCACTATCCTCTTCCTAGGCACACAAAGACATTTGGCAACCTCCCTTAGTTTGGATTCTGGTCAATACAGGAAAAAAGAGATGTAAGCCACTCCCGGGCCTGGCCCTTAAGAACATGTTAGTGTAGACCTTCTGTATTAACTTCCCAGGATACTGTAACAATTACCACAAACCTGGTGGCTTCAAACAACAGAAATTTATTCTCCCACTTTGATGGATACCAGAAACCCAAAATCAAAGTGTTAGTATGGCCACATTCTACCAAGGCTCTAGGGAAGAATCTTTCCATGCCTCTTCCAGCTCCTGGCAACTCTTGGTGCTCCTTGGCTTGTGGCCTCATCACTCCAAACTCTGCCTCTGTCTCTGCAAGATCTTTTTCCCTCTGTGTGTCTGTGTCCAAATCTCATTTTCCTTTCTCTACTCAAGACACCAGTTTCGGGACTTCGCTCTCACTCCAAATCTAGTACGATTTAGGTTCCAACTCAAGGTCCTTAAGTAATTACATCTGCAAAGACCATATTTCCAAATAAGGGCACATTGAGGTTCCAGTTGGGAATGAATTGGGGAGGATCACTATTCAACCCACTACACCTCCCATGCAAACGTGGAGGCCTCACGATCCAGGTGGGGAAGTCACCGGATATCGGAACTGGAGCCTTGAGTGACCATGTGAAGCAGAGTTCCCCCAGCACTAACCCTCACTGGGCATGTAAGGTGAGGATGAAACAAAACGTCATGGTGTTAAGCCACTGAGATTTTAGGGTTAATTTGTCACAACAGCAGAGCCCGGCCTGGCTTGGCTACTACTCCAAGCCCCGCGCCCTCGCTCTGCAATGCAAACACTATTCATGGGCTCAGGGCTAACACACCATGTTTTCATTTGGGTTCAGTTTTTGCTCAAAAGCAGAATGTCCCAGGAATTTCTCCCAGAGCTTTGCTTGGCCCGGATATGGGTGTTTAGGAGGTTTCCTGTTTTCCCTGGGTCGTGTCATTAGGCTTTTGCTGATAACATCACTGTTTTCTCTACTGGTCTCAGAGGAGAATGTGGTAGCCAGTATGAGTTAGCTCTTGCTTTTATTGGGGTAGGGGAGAGGGAGAAAAGGGGTTGAATGTGAATGTCTTCCGGCTCAATTTATCCAAAAGGGAATCAAGAAAAACAGTAGCTAGTGTCCCTCTCTTACAGATGTGGAAAGAGCACCAGGTTTTAGAGTCATGCTGATGGGGGTTAAAACTGCCCAACACCGCAAATTCAACAGCTATCATTCTTTGTTACATTTTATCTCAAAGCTGTAGTTCTCTTACCTTTTTTTTTAATAATTTTTTTTTTAAAGATTTATTTATTTATTTATTTGACAGAGAGAGACATAGCGAGAGAGGGAACACAAGCAGGGGGAGAAGGAGGGGAGAAGCGGGCTTCCCCGTGGAGCAGGGAGCCCGATGTGGGGCTCGATCCCAGGACTCCGGGATCACGACCTGAGCTGAAGGCAGACGCTTCACGACTGAGCCACCCAGGCGCCCCTGTAGTTCTCTTACCTTTTAAAAAGGGGGGTAAATAGCCCCTTTTCCAAAGGGTGGCTACAAAGATTAGAGGATACTAGATACGTGATTAGTTCAGTGCTCTCATCATAGCAGTTACTAGATAAATGTTAACTATCTCTGTTCCTATGGATAGGCCAATTTATTCCCACTTAGATCTTCTTCCCTTCTGGGGCAAGAGGAGCTAAGTTTGTGTAAAACCACGCTCTTCAGCACTGATCTCAATGACCCCCAAGCATTTTCTACCTTTCCTCCAGTTCATCCTTTTAGATACTATTAGTCTATTCCTTGGAACTGGCTTGCAAGATAGTGGATAAACTGACTGATCTCTTTAACCAGCTGAGTTTTGCTTGTAAACATTTCATGTGAGTTCATTTCCATACTCCAGTTAGACTGAAAGCCCTCTGAAGGCAGGGACTGTGGCTTCCCCCATGTCTGTAAACCCCAGGGCAGTCAGCACCGTGCCAAAATGCCCACAGGTGCCTGCCCCATACTCACCGAATACAAAGAACGGAGGATGGGAAGTTCCCAGGACTAAGACACAATTTGACCTCCAATAATGTGGATGATCACCAATTAATGGGCTAGTGTTAGAGTTAGCTGGTATACTCAGAGCAGAGAGAAGGTAGAAGTTGCAACACTGAAGAAATCAAGAGGATTCGTCACCACTTGGAATTTGGTGGATCCTCCAACCAGCAATCAATTAATGTGTGCTCCCGGGCCCTCAAATGGTGCTGCTGTTCAGGGCCTTAATTACAGAGTCAGTCCCAGCTCAAACCAGAGGTATACATGGAGGGGGTATGTAACAGATACATTATATAAAACGTGCTATACAATGTATAACAATTTATTATGCTTTCATCGGACTTTAAGTTTTGCTGATCTAGCTGGGAAAGGGGTGATAAAACATTAATTGATTGGGGTCCCATTTCCTTCCACCCCTATGCTCTCCCACTTGAGATGCAGTGCTGTCTAGTACAGAGGGCATGGCCTCTGGAGCCAAGCTGTCAGAATCTGGCTCCTGGCCTCGCTACTTAATAGTTCTGTGACTTTGGGTCAGTTAAGCCCCCTGCATTTGTTTCTTCATTAAAACATGGTGTTAACAATGGCATCTATGTTGTGGAGTTGTGAAGACTAAATGAATTAATACAGAGATAAACACTTAGAACAGTGCCCAGTACAAAGCAGGTGCTATAGATACGTATTGCTGATTTATATGTAACAGATACATTATATAACACATGCTATACAATGTATAACAATTTATTATAATGCTTTCATCGGACTACAAGTTTTGCTGATCTAGCTGCGAAGGGGGTGATAAAACATTAACTGAAAAGAAAGAGGGGGCTTACAAATTAAATGGAGTCTGAAGAGCCAGCCCTTCAACCAAAGAAGCAGTTGCAAGAGCAGGGAGCTGATGTGGCAGCTACAGACGCAAGGGGACAGCCCTATAGGAGGGATGGGAACAGCCCACCATAACAGTACTAGGAGCCAAATGGAAGCAAGCCCTCCGTGTCTACCTTTGGTTTGAGGTGGGACTAACTCTGTAATTAAGGCCCTGAACAGCAGCACCATTTGGGGGCCCGGGAGCTCACAGCTCAGCAGACTGAAGACAAAGGAGATAGAAGGAGCTGGGGAGAAGTTCCAGAAAGCTTGATGGGTCTGTTTTGAGCTTTGCATCTCTAACGTACAAACTGCTAGGGGCAAGAGACAGCCAGCTTTTCCACCAGCCCTATGAAGCTCGGTAACCCATATGCTACCTTTGTTGACCATTACCGAATAAATCGTTTCAGTTTCCACCAGCCTTGGCCCTCCTCCACCACTGACAGAGAGTAAACGAGGGCTCCCTACTCGAGGTTGTCATTAAAAGCAGAGAGGGCACTGCTGCTCTCCCCCAGGCTCTGCAGGCCTCGTGGTCGATGTCCCCGCCTCCCTCCTTAAGCATAGTGGAATGAGCGATATTTGACGGGTGATTCTTTCATCTCTGCAGCTTTGAAAACCTCAAACGTCATATCGGATCTACAACAAAGAACAGGGACTTCAGGGGTTGACAGCACGGCCATAATTAAAGACGACCATCAATAAGCTGCCATGTTAAACAATGCCACGTTATAGCTGCTCCAAAACCAACTGTTTACCTTTCAGACATTTCTATGGAAAGGTTTAAACAGGTGCAGTTTGAATTGTTTTCATAAAGATTGGCAAACAGGAGATAGGAACTTTCTTCTAAGACAGAGTATAAGGTACAGCACACTATTCCCTTGCTAATAGTGTCCAACAGATTTACTCGGGGGAAATAATCTCTGGTAACTGATAAGAATATGAATCCAAAAATAGCACTGAAAATATTACAGGGACATTGCCAAAGAAGAAATGTGAAACAATCAAAAAATTTCCATTCTAAGTTCCTTCTGGCCCATGGACCTCAGTTCATGCCTCTATAAAATGAGAAGGCTGCACTTTAAACTTATGTTGACAAGCAGAACCCTTTCCCTAATCCCAGTCCAATAGACAGGAAAATTCAAGAGTGTTTCAGGGGTGGATCAGGGTCACTCTTGCCCCACTATGCCCCCAGAAGATTCTTAGATCTTGGAGAACCGCTAGATTGAATCATCTCCAGGAGTTCTTTCTAGGACCAAAATTCTATGATTCTCAAGATAAAAAAAATGTTTTAAAGTGTAGCTTATTCTATTTATTTTTATTATTCCATTTTTTCTCCACAATATTTATTTTTTTCACCATTCATTTCCTAAATAACACTGAATGTGGTCTTAAGTTGATGAACTGTAAAGGAAGTTTTAAGTAACTTCTCTCCTTCTCCCTGAGTCTTGGGTAGGGTCAACTATATCAATAGCAAAGGGAAAGAGGTAGCACTAAACAAATTCTAAGGATCTGATTTAAGAAGCGAACTCCTGAGCTGGGTACTCACAGCTGGCTCAGTGTCCCAGTTCCGAGACAGCTCCGAGATGAGCAGAAGAAATGTACCCCCCATGCTTCTCTTCTGTCTTGGAATTTATGCCAGCTTCCTGAGGCCTGTGTTTTCCACACTTCCAATTCTACCTGCATGCTGGAGACCCCTGGAGGTTTCTGGAGCTCCTGAAAAGTTAGTCTATTTAAGGACAGCCAGGGACCTTTTCTATCTTCGAAGATGCATAAAAATCGGGGGAACAAAAGGACTATTCTGTGGAGCCACCAAGAGATCCTTTTGGATCCCCTGAAGCAGAGAACCCTCAGTGGGATTTGGGAGGTTTCCCCATGAGCAAAGGCTGCTTATCACTTCATGTGAACAACTCGCACATGGTAGGGGGACCCCTGGGCAAGGATCACAGTGGCTGAGCTTAAGGTCCCACATGGGACATCATGACTCATGCTGACCAGTGGGAAATTTTCTCATACCTGATGATGACATGACACTGTTGGAATAAGTATAAAAAGCTGTGGCTCGTTTCTTTGCAGAATGAAGATTACAAAATTTATAACAAGATAAAAATCCCTGGTATTTGTTTGGGAAAGACCCGTAGAATTGTAAAAGCTGCATCTGACCTCTTTCTATGAAAATCACCTGGAGAACCCTTAACTGGAGAGATCTGATCTTCTTGCTAGCCCCACCCCCAGTGGGGTCCCCACAAAGTCGCCAAAGAAGAAAACCAAACCACAAAGTGTCTCACTTCTATGAAGGGGGAGTTGATATCCAGTTAGTTCCAACTGACCGGGACAGAGCCAACGAAAGTAAATAAAATCACCCTTTCTGACTGAGGCTGGGCCACAGAGCCCTCCCCCACCCCTCCCACTACAGCTGACATCATTCTTGGGAGCCCTGTTTCCTTCTAGCCTGGAGAACTCCATTTTGAAAACAATGACCCTTTATGGAGGGCTTTCAACCCAGCTTAAGTTCTAAAAATCAAATAGCCAATAAGTCTGAGCTGGAGAAAGCATCTCTCAAGAATCTGGGAAAACTGCCTTGGGTGGTTTGTATTTAGTGGTATTATCTTCTCCTTCAACTTGTCAGATTTTGTCTTGCTGTTTTCAGAATGAAACCAGATATAAATAAATAATAAAAAAAAAAGTGTTCAAGATAGGCTCCTGACCACTGGTTTATTTTTTGAGCTGAGAAGCCACACAGTTTCCAAGCATAGTTATGTTATGGTAATATGCTTTGTCATAAGTCTACTAGATCCGTCTGCTTGTCTATAAAACAGTCTGTTCCTCATCTTTCGAAACTTGGCCTGGATACAGAACTTTTGACTTAAAATATCTAACAATATGTCATATTCCCCCAGAAGATACATGACAGCTATTTCTAAGACACATAATAGTATTAATTGCTTTTGAATGTAACTGAGCTGTTATGAACCTTAAAAGTATAAAAATGACATTTAGCCATCAACAGTCTTTAAAACATTATAAACACAGAAGAAATACTAACAAGTCCAACAGTACTCATAATTTCAAAATTATACCCTTTGAAGCCAAAATGACATTAAGAGAAACAGAAAGAATGTAAAAAAATAAAAATAAAATTGCCGGCCTTGAAAATATTAAACTTACCTTCTGATAAAAATTAAGTGTGAGCTAAATTATTTTTTATGTTTACAGAACTGTCAAACAGTGTGCTGTCTCCTTAAACTATCTGAAGGGCGATGGCAGGAGGGTAGGGAGAGGGCCTGGAAGAGACAGACAACACAGAGCAGAGGAACGAGGACATTTACTTCAATTTACTCCAATTCACTTAGAATTTACTGAGCACCTACTATGTGTTCATACTATACTATGCGTCGTGGAGGATAAAAAAGAAGATACAACCGAAGCCTTAAAGGAGCTTGCAAACTTGCTTAGTTTTAAATTTTAAAATGACAAAAGCTTCTTTGATTGAATGCCCAAATGAAAGTTCCATTAAGTAAGTAATGCGTTACATCAGGAAGAACTCAATGTGAGCCAGGGTGGTTGAGGAATCCCCATGGCGGAGTTAGAATTTTAGCTGGATCTTGAAGACTGAGTCCTATTTAGGAAGATATAAAGAAGGACAGAGTATTTACAGTAGGAAAAGCAGCTTCCATGATGGCCTCAAAGCTGACACTAATATAAGTTGCTGGAAAAAGGGTGAGCTGAAAGGAATGGCCCAAAGACCTGCACCTCAGGTTACCTACAACTCAGGGACATGGAAAACATTCACCTGACTTCTTCCTCCCAGCTCTTTCTCAGGGCCTGCTTCATCGGAGTCCCACCTGCCTGGGAACTGTGAGGCTCCAAGTGTCCCTCAGTGGCTTGCTCCACTGAACCCACACACAAGGGACCCCACTGGGTTCATTATAATATAAGTCAGAAACTTTCCTCCCCTGGCTCCAAGGATGGTGCTCATTTTCAGAACCAAATTGGCTAGAACTGGAAGTAGTCGCTCCCCTCATGTATTGAAGACATTATGACTTTTCTACTGTAGCTTCTTTACACCATCCTATGGTCAGTGGTTCTCAACCAGGGGCACCTTGCCCAGGAAGGAACAATGGGCCCTATCTGGAGACATTTTTCACTTTGTTACAAATGAGAGGAGGATGTGTTACCACTACCTAGTGGGTAGAGGCCAGGGATGCTGCTAAACATTCTACAACACATGGGACAGCCCCCACAACAAAGAACTTTCCAGCCCAAAATGTCAGTAATGGCAAGGTTGAGATGCCATGAGTATCAACATTTAACATTAATATCCTCTGAGCAAATTTATTCAAACAAGATGGAGAACTTTATCTTTTTTCTTAAACCTGACCTAGATCCATGGATTTCCAGAAGCCTCAGCCCAAATTCCAAGGTGCTCTCCAGGGCAAAGCTGCCTGCCCCACACAACCCTGATGAAAGCCACCCCCCCTATTCCCACCCCATAAGAGCTGTGCACTGAGGGGAGGGTATACCCTGGCAATGAAATGTGTCCTCCACTCAGGCTGATACACTCACACCTAAACCCAACTAGAAATGAGAAGATATTGAAAGCCAATACATTTTGGACCTTTTGTGCCTTTCCGAAGCTAGATGCACTTTACATATTTAAATTTTAATAGGGAAGAAATGCAATATCCAAATATTTGCTATTTGAGTACTTTCAGGTTTGACTTTGAGCAGAGAAAAAAGTCCTCTTAACTTGAAAAGATTCATTCATGAACTGACTGTTTATACAACTGGTTCCCACTCAAATAACCCTTCCAAGGAGTTTGAAGCCCTGATGCATGTTATCAGCAACAGTTTAAGCCTGTCTGTGGTCAAGGGTTATATAAGCCCCCAGTGCAAATCAAATGAAAAATGAAACAGAAACTTCTGCAAAAGGTGTGGGGTTCCATGAACTCAACTGAAGTGATGTCGGACAAGTGCTCACATTACACTCAAAACCATTTACTTTGCATCCTTAGCCCAACTGAAAAGGAGAAAAGGAAGAGAATAACACAACAGGAATTTTATGAGATTCATTTCAATATCGAAGGATTAAGAAAGGCTCACATAAAATTGATCAAGTCCTAATTTGACAGAAATAAACAACTCTTATAACTGTACAATAATAGCAAATATGAAGTAAAAGATATTTGGTGCCAGAATGTCATTTCATCAGAAAAATTAGAGAAAAAAAATTAAAATAACGGTTGAATATTTTTGTTATAAGAAATAGATCATAGTAGCAATTACAACTGAAAATGTTTTTGATACAAAATATATACATAATTTTGAAATTCAGCTTTCATGATTAAACCCCAAATCTCTTTCCCCCACAGCTACTTTTACATTTTGCTTTCCATTTTAGTTGATTCACCTTAGGTGATCCTTTCCCCTTCATATCAGGGGTCTCCCCCTAAAGATGCAGACCCCCTGAAGCAAAAGCAAAACCACAGGACAGGCTAAATCCCTTTCCCAGTCCCACCTCTTTGCCAAACTTGCCTCTCCCACAACTGGTGATGCTTTCTAGAAGTGCCCAACAGCCTCCCCAACCTCAGTCTGACAACCACAAATGACTTCCAAAAAGTACAGACTAGAAGGTATAAAGAAAGTCTGAAAGCAGAAACTAAAGACCCTTCGAAACCCATACCTAAATCCCACTGTTCTTAGAATAAAATTCTACCTCCCAACCAGAGCCCGCCAGCCCCTGAGTAATCTGGCTCCCGCCTGCCTCTTCACCATCATCTTAAACCTCTTCCGAGTCTCTTTAGCTCTTCTAGCTACCCAGCCACATGGATCTCTTGGGCCCTCAGACCCGCCAATGCTCTGCGCACCTGGTGGCTTTTGTACATGATGCATCCTCTGTCTGCAATGTTCTTCCCAGTTCTTCCCAGTCTAACCCGTAAGTGTCAGCATAAATGTTCCCCCTTGAGAGAACTTTCCTCAGCAGCCTATTTAAAGTTCCCTCAATAGTCCACATTACTTAGATGTTGAAAATTTTTGTGAAATGGAAGAATGGGTGGATGGATGGATGGAGTTCATTTGTGTGGCAGAGTCAGTCAATATCTGCTGTCAATAGCCCTTATTCCCCAAGGCCATTTTCCAAGCAATTGTTTCTCTCCCTTGGATCATTTGAGATTGAATCAGTGAATCCAGGGCTAGGAGGAAAGAGCCTGATTAAGGTCACTGCACCAACCCCCAGGGACAGCTCCCTATCATCCATTTTCTCATGCTTTGTGTCAAGTCTTGCTTTTAGCCCCTCCAGTGGTAAGGCTTCTCTTCTGTCCCCATGGACATGTCTATACACTCTCCCCGTTGTGAAATTTGTCCTGATTTTCCCAGCCTAAATTCCTCTCTGCTTAACTTCACCCCATTACTCACAGCTATCTCCCTCTGGACTACAGCAAATGACAACTCTGTGGAACTCACTTTCCCCTCCTGGCTTCCCACAACTTCCCAATTCCATGGCCTATTCCTTGATGGACCAAGCATGGCATGAGATCCATGCAAGAGTTTACACAAATGTTCTGAATTAAAACTTGGTCACCACCAGCTTCATCTCACCCAGCCCTCTCGCTCATCCATCATTCCCCTTGCCTCTTCCTCCCTCCCCAGCCTCCACAACGCCAATCTGGTTTTATTTTCCCATTACACAATTCTTTCAGAATACGGTCCTATGCTTGAATATAAACAGCAAATTTCTGTAAGGGTGTCCAGGAAGCTATTGATGATGGTGGCTTCTGGGGGATGGAGGGTCATGGGGGACAAGACTTATTCATTGCTGATACCTTTTTGTGTTTATTTGCCTTTTTAATCGTGTGCATATACCACTTTTTTTAAATTGTGGTGAAACACACAGAACATAAAATTGACCACCTTAACCATTTTTAGGTGTACAGTTCAGTGGTATTAAGTACGTTCACATTGTTATGCAACCACCACCACCATCATAGATACAACTTTTCCCATTGAACATTTTTAAATTACATGTTTAAAAATGTAGTACTTGACCAAGTAGCTAGACAAGACAAAGGACAGAACAGGAAGGAGGATGCTACACCTGGCAGGAGCCATAGAAAACAAATACCACTGTCACTTGGCCACTTTTGATATGTTAAAAAGTTAAAACTATAGGGTGGCAGGTACTCTGTACAAACAAGGGGAGAAAAGGAATAAAATACAAAAAAAAATTTAAATACGACTTTACCCGCATACACATACTTGTAATAATGACGGACCAAAATAAGTATGTGCGTTTTCAGTCAAGTATAGAGAACAGACGTCTTAGCAAAACAGAATTATGGCTATCACAGCAGTTTGTGAAAAAAATTATTAGCTTTATTACTGCAAAAGTAGTTTGAATAGGAGTCTTCCAGCTGTTAAATCTGATCATCAGAACACTGCCAATTTTCTCTGCCACATAGTCTTTTTGTGCAGTGGGGAACTTGTTGCAATTAAGGGATTTTCTCACTTAATAATTCTCCGATTTGGAAGGTTTTTCGTGTAAGTAACAATCCAAGTAGTGGTATCATACTCAGCTCCTTTTATATAATTTCATAACTTGCTGGAAGTGGCAAAGACTGCCACATAGGAGGATGGTGATTTTCTGTCTAGTAGCTGTACTCAAAGTTAAATGTTCCCAATCTGACAGCATGAAGGCTGAAGCAAATCTCTGATTGCAATTTCTGCCATCAAAATTCCCTCAAATCCCATATGTTTCACAGGACAAGCACACTATGCCTGTCCCTTGTGGGTTCCAGCTTCCATGAAGCCTGATTTCTCTTTAGAGTAAGTATTCTTTCCACACGGTATCCTAGTTCTGAGCTGCAGGTGCTAGCTTAGTCAAGAAAGGCTGGACGTCTGAAAAAGAGGAGCTCTAGGAGACCAGTTTGTTTAGTAATTCAAGAAAAAAATCCTCCCTAAAACGCTTTTAGTTTGGGACTCAACACAATGAGCCCTACACGTTTGTTCCAGTTCTCCTTCCAGCTCGCCACCCCACACACTTGTTTTGTACTCTAACACAGTTGCTTTTTACACACACAACGAAACAAACAAAGAGCCACCTGGCTATCAGAGTTGAGTACTCTGACCTAACAGTCATCTTTTCTAGGTTGAGTGAGCTTAATTTAATACAATAGAAGCTAAGACTGAGGGGCCACAACCAGAGAACAGGAATAAAACTTAGAGAAATATCTATGTGTCTGACCTTAGCTCAAGACTCTGAAAATGGTATGTAAACAGAAGTGAAAAATCATAGCATGATATGAAGAATAAGATACTAGAGTAGGAACTGGGATCTTTACATCCAAATCCCAACTTCAATGTTTACTAAATGGGTGTCTTCAGTAAGTTGCCACCTGAAAGTTCCCTAACCTATGAAATGGGGTATTACACATCCAACGTGCAAGATTCTTATGGTAATAAAGGCACAGTGGATAGACTACTAAGGATATTCGTAAAAAAAAAATCTGCCCCTTTTCTGTCCTTTAGAGACAGAAAAATATATCAAGACACCTAAAGCAGGAAACTTATGAAGTCTATCAATGGGATAAAATGGGCTGTCCCAGCAATGCTGATGCCAATCCAGCTTCTACGGTTAGTAAGATGCCAGCAACAGGCCCATTAGGGGCTGTATTAGATTCCCATTCCTGCCATAACAAACTACCACAAACTTGATGGCTCAAAGAACAGAATTTTTTTCCTCCCACAGTTCTGGAGGCTGAAAACCTGAAATCAGTATCACTGAGTCAACATCAAGAAGTCAGCTGGGCTCTACTCCCACCAGAGGCTCTAGAGGAGAATCTGCTGGATTCCTCCTCCAGCTCCTGCTAACTCTAACACTCCTTGGCCTGCGAAGTCCAATCTTCACATCACTCCAATCTCCAAGGCCAGAACCTTCATATCTGCTCTGCCTTCACATTACCTTCTCCTCTGTGTGTGGGTCAAATCTCCCTCTGCCGCCTTCGTAAGGATACATGTGATTGCAAAACTACAGATAACCAGGATAATCTCCCCATCTGCAAAGAGTGCCAGACAAGGTGACATCTACAGATTCTAGGAATTAGGACATGACATCTTTTAGGGGGCCATTTTAAGGACTCCCAGAGGTACCAGACACAAAGTACAAATCGATCAGGAAAATAAGTTAACCAAACAACTTTTTAAAATTTCAAATATCCCCTGCTTTGGACCTAATTTACACTGGGGTATGAGTGAATGATATCCATCTTCTTGGCAACACTAAGACAGAGTCATTAAATGGAAATGAAGTTGGTTTAAGGAAAAAAAGCAGAAAGATTGAGCCCAGCAGAGCACCCGAACAGGTGTGCGAGAGCCATGACAAGGCAATGGAAAAGCATCTGAATCCCTGGGAGGAGCTTGGAAGCATGAAGCCGAAAAGCTTCCCCCTCATTTCCCACCTGACCTGAGAGCCATCCCCACGGACAGCCCACTTGGGAAACGAGCAAGCCTGTCTACCAAATGGCATTCTGCCAGTTCATTCTTTCACCCCTTTCAACAAATGTTTATCGATCACATACTATGTACCGGGCGCTGCACACTTCCTCCGGTGAGGCCCACGCACTAGTGAGTTAAGTCAATTCAAGGCAGCGACAGTCTACAGAGGACCTACTATGTGTCAGACACTTTGGTGAACGTGACAAAATCTATTCCTGCCCTGAACTCCCTTTGCAAAAGTAAGTTGGTGATATTTTCAAGAAAGTGGCCTGTATCCTCTGAGGTGGACACTCCACCCTCCGAATAATCGATCCTGAGGAAGGTCGGTGCGGAAGCCCTGGGCAACTCAGACAAGCCCCGGGCTCAGGGGGACATTTTTTAGAATATGGTGTAGTACCTGCAGCCACCATTCTTTACTCCCTCCTCACCTTGTCAACCTCACGTAATGGATTCTGAGAGCTCCTCCTGTCTATCTGATTACATACTCCATGCTTCCCACAGGAGGGTTGCATGATTAAGTGGCATTCAATCTTCTCTGCTGGGTGATGTCAGGCTCAGCGGCATCACCACACAGAGTGGGCACCCCGGCAGCTGGAGGGGGAGCAATTCTCAGCAAGTGAAGAATGGGGATGCGGGACGGAAGAGGAGAGGGGAAGGCGGCTCCTTTTCATTCTGCACGTGAGCTTCTCTGGGTCCCATAAATTCCTCTGCCCTGTATATTTCACTCAGCTGTCTAAATGAGGTTTGCTCATATAGCCACCACTGTGCAGAATCAATCATGCCCTTCTGCACAGAATGTTAATTGTGTGCCTCACAAAAAAAAAAAAAAAAAAAAAAACAACGGGGGGAAAGAAAGAAAGGAAAAAAAATTGGAGCACACTGAAGAGAGGCCTTAGAAAAAATTCAAAACCATTTTTTTTAATTCACAGTACTTTTTAAATTGCCATGTGAAGTAAAGAGTCACAAACCAAGCACAATCCAGCTGCAATCCAGGTGCCTTTTCCAAGGCTGGGGAGAGAAATATTAAGAAACCTCTTTGCACTTCCATCAACTGTTCAGCACAACACTTGCACAGTCAGCTGCTGAGCTGCCCAAATAAAGGAGCTCTGAGCACTCCAAACAAGTAGTGTCCTCGGGTAACTCCACACAAAATAGCCCATTCAAATTAACCTGGGCTACAAATCTCGGTTTGTATCTGACAGGGATTGACTCATCTCAGAGGTAGAAAAAGGAAAGAAAACAACTAACAAAGAGTATTCTCCTCCTCCCTCCCCTTACACCCAAAAGCAGTAAACACACGGGCTGGCTATTACCAAAGCGAATTAAGTAGATGAGTGACAGCTAAAAAAGTCTTTATCAAGTCACCATCTAAGTGCCTGGGACCCAATAGACATGTCTGTTTCAGCTAATCCTCTACTTTTCATTCTACAGAGGTCACATTATTAAACTACAGATCATGAGATCATATGCTTAAAGAGCACAAAGATGCTTTGAAAATACACACACACACACACACACACACACACGTCTCTGCACGGAGGGCAAAGAGCTGACTCTACAGCCAGAGCCTTCAAGGATCCCATTGTTTCCTAATGGACCGGATGGACACCGTGACAACCACACTGCCTTCCACCACCAATGTTGGGAACATGTGAAAAATACGGTATGCTGCTTGCTGGTATGTGGTCCGAGATGACTCATAAATCTTCCTTTATCTCCTTCGTGGTGTTAGCAGAAAAGGATGAGTTGCTTTTTTCCATCTCATTCTCCCGTCTATCTGTCTGTTAGCCGTGCCCTTGAGCAAAGATTACTGATGCCCTGCCTTTGATATATGACACATCACCCACAGCAGCTTTTCATCAAGTGAATTAACCTGGAAAAATGCAAACCCACCTGCCAGTTGCTTCCAAACTTTGCACAATTCCTTTGTGTACTTCCTCTCTAATGTGCATCAGGCAGCAAGGTAGCAAGGGCAAGCAAAAGAAATGGGGAAAATTAAGAGAATCTAAACTGGGGGCTCTGTGAAATAACTCGCTTGCATAGGCTGCTTTTGCATAAAGACCTTGGCGGGGGGGGGGGGGGGGGGGGGGGGGGGGGTCGGGGGAGGAGGTGTTAAATGAAGAACTCAGCTAAGCCACAGTTTAGAATGCTTTGCACCTGAGCTGGAAAATGCCATTTTCCCCCAGCCATTTACTCTGTGTGGCTGGAATAATGACAAGAGCCTTGGCAGCCGTTGATGACATGGTTACAGAAACTATTTGGTGATTTCCAATCAATAATCTAGACGGGCTGGGGAGGAGTGAGGAGTAGGAAGGAACAGACAGACAGGAGAAAGAGAGAGGGAGAAAGTGAGAGGCCAAGGCAGGGAGGAGAGAAAGCTGAAGAGAAGGGAAAGCAAGCATGAAATGAATCTGGATTCTTGGGCCAGCCCCTCCCACAACTAGGGCTCTATGCAACCAGATTCATTGACAATCAGTTCCTGAAGTGTCCTAGTTATCATGAAAGAGTAAATGAACACAACACGATGGATACCTTGAAGGAACTCGGTCTACAGGCTCAAGCAGAAAGCACTGTGGAAACCATCAGTGCCACCCCTGCATCGCTTGGCTAGAGAGAGCGGGTGTTCAGAGAGACCCCCTTGACCCATCCAAGGTCATACAGCTAAGCAAAGTGGAAATAAGGTTGGAAATCAAGTTTCCAAACTCCAGGGCTCTATCCAATACAACACACTGCTCCCAACCCGGCTTAGACCCCACCCCCGCCCAGCCCACACCTCCCCCCTCAAAAAGCTGTTCATACTGACTTGAAATTGGATAAAACTCATTGCATGGGGGAATAAGAAAGATTTTGAAGCTGGAACAAAGGTAGACTCTGTGTCTCTTGTTTACCCAAGTAGTAAACGTTTTCCTCACACTCATCCTTGATTCTGATAATAAAGCAGTTATTCTTTTCAAGGTGACACCCACTGTGTGTGACTATATGAAGGCTTGTGATGAGATCTTCCTGTAAAATATTCTTTAAAAAAAAAAAAAAAACTGAAACCCAAAGAACCCAAGCTATTAATCATAATTTTTTGCCCATATTCTAATCTTAAGGGAAAGTTACAAAGACTGTTTGTTTTTTTTTTAAGAACATTATTAAAAAAAAAAAAAATCTGGGTGGTCCTGGGCTCAGTATACACGCAGTCCAATCTCCTACACCTACATTTGTATTTCTGGCCCACACGAACAGATTTTCTGAAACGGCTCTGAAATCTTTCATTGTCAAGGAAAGATTAAATTTTATTATCCACTATACTTCCTAAAACAAAGGACATCACTGGATTTTAGAAAGACTTTTCACAAATAAAACTTGAAATAAAAGTGGTGTCTTGTAGGCATCGGCTAGTCAGAAAATTCAATTACACAAGACGCCCTGTTTCCTGAGCATTCTCGTGAAGTTTGGGGGAAAAAAAGGCAATGAGAAAGGGATAATGTATGCACACCCATTGACTGATTAAAACTAAAGAGATCTCAGTCCCCTTAGGGAGTCAGTTCGTTTCCTGATAGGAAGAAATGAAGCTTCCCTTCTGCCTGGTCAAACTAACATTGTCCATAAAATGATGCCGACCTGGCAAAGAGAGTGAGAGGAAGCAGATGAAGACATTATACTGGAATGTGTGATCAATCTGATTATGAGTGAAACTATATACAGTTGTCACCAAAACAACAACATTTAGTGAGGGTTTACTATGTTCTGGGTATGCTAAAACTTTTACCTGTGTTGTATCATTTAAAGTCCCCAACAACCCCCTCAGGCAGCCACTCTGGAAAACAGAATGGAGGATCCTCAAAAAGTTGAAAATAGAGCTACCCTATGACTCAGCAATTGCACTACTGGGTATTTACCCCAAAGATACAAATGCAGTGATCTGAAGGGGCACCTACACCCGTGTTTATAGCAGCAATGTCCACAATAGCCAAACTATGGAAAGAGCCCAGATGTCCATCGACAGATAAATGGATAAAGAAGATGTGGTGTGTACACACACACACACACACACACACACACACACACACACACACACAATGGAATATTACACAGCCATCAAAAAAGAAATCTTGCCATTTGCAACAATGCTGATGGAACTACAGGGTTTTATGCTAATCGAAATAAGTCAATCAGAGAAAGACAATTCTCATATGTCAAACAAAAGAGAGGATCATAGGGGAAGAGAGGAAAAAATAAAACAAGATGAGATCAGAGAGGGAGACAAACCATAAGAGACTCTTAATCACAGGAAACAAACTGCGGGTTGCTGGAGGGGAGGGAGGTGGGGGGGATGGGGTAACTGGGTGATGAGCGTTAAGGAGGGCATGTGATGTAATGAGCAGTGGGTGTTATGTAAGACTGATAAATCACAGACACATACTCCTGAAACAAATAATACATTATATGTTAATTAACTGAATTTAAATTAGAAAACTGTCTTTTCTTTTTAAGGCTGGATCATATTCCATTGGGTGTACATATCGTATTTTGTGTATCCATTCACTGGTGGATGGTCATTTGCATTGTTTCTACCTTTTGGCTACTGTGATGAATGTTTCTATGTACATACATGTATAAGTATCTGTCCATCTCTGTTTTGAATTCTTTTGAGTATAAGCTTAAAAGTGGAATTGCTGAATCATATGGTAATCCTACGTTTAACTTCTTGAGGACCTCTCCTTCGATTTCCGAAAACATTTCTCTGCAGAAGGTGAGTTCCCGATGGACAAGAGCCTTATCCTATGTACTACTGGATCCTAGGACCCAGAATAGTAAGATTTCTCACTGAATTCTCAACATCTGTGTTTATAAATGCATAAATGAATCAAATCAAATTCTAGTTCTCCGGAATGAGGGCAGGGCAGGACAGTACCTACTTATGGAATCCTTCCTCCCCACGGAGCTGCCAATGTGACTCAAATGAACACTACTTTCCCAACCCCTGATTTTTCTCTATTGCAAACACACCCAAGCACATGGATGCCTTGATGCTAAAGAACATCAAAGTAATACAAGGCAAACATCAAAAGTGTTGAAAAGAAATCATTAAAGCATCAGCTGTTTCACTGATGGATCTGAGATCTTTATCCACCAACCTCAACCTTCTATGTCCACCCCATGAGGAGTGAGGAGTGAGCAAATCAGAAAAGATTTCTTTAAACTTTGCCCTTACTGTATTTTCTATGATAAAATATGAGGCCAGGGGCCAGGGAGGGTTTGCTTCCACCACTGTATGAATATCAATACCTCTTTTAGTTCATTGATATATCAAGAAGGTATTTTTCAACACATTGAATTCAATTTCAAAAAAGAATGAGCCGATGCAGTCAAACACACATGACCAAAATCCACAGTGGCCTTCCCCGGCTGCCCTTTCCAGCCATTCTCTCTCCCAGCTTGGGGGTGCAGGAATCCATTACTCAGCTAATTGGCAGGCCTGACTTCAGAAGGGGAAACTCCAGCCAGTTGTCTGGGCATTTCATGACTTAAGTGCACACTGACTTGAACGATATTAATGAGGCTCCAAATTTTAACTATTGATGGCTTTCAGTAGGAATTTACATTTCTGTCCTCCCAGGGCCCACAAATCACTAAATTCTCACCTGTGGTGAAGACAGCCACGAGGGGGAATTGGTTTCAAAGATGGAAAGCAGTGATAATATATGCACTGCACCTTCCTATGAGCAAATACACATAATTGTCTTTTCCCCCCTTTTTCTACATTAAATTTTCAACTCTTTACTACATCTTTTAATGAAAGCAGTGACTGAAAAATATAAACATGGATACATAATTCCCAATGAATTGGTCTAAGTGTAACTTGTAAAATCTGGATTAATGGTACAAAGCATGTACTTTATAAAAATAGCCTGTAGAAAAAAGCATTAAGCAATTACAACTCCAGCTCTGAAGGCTCCAATATTATAGGGTAATATTTCCTTAATGTTAGACTTCATTAACCCTAAGATAATCTCTCATAAATTTTGCTGATTTTTAAAGAGAAAAAAATAAATTATGTTTATTAAACTACTGAATATGTTTATGAAAACAAGACATAATCTAGTGCCATAAACTTCTTGTCTTTATCTGAATGATCAAGGAGCTCATAAATAAAATATCACATAACAAAGTGAGTGTTAAAATTCATTACTGTAATAGCTATGTTCATGATCTATTTCATTAACACTCCTCCTCTCCTTGGATAAATGGGCTTCTTAGCCTACGAGAGGAAAGCCATTTACAAGACAAAATACTAAGCCGCTTTTTCTCATTTTCCCTTATCTCTCCTATTCCTAACTTTCTAAATTAATTCTTCTCTTAAATCTTATTGTTCCTTCCAGTGCAACTCACAGCACATTAGAGAGAGTACAGAGAAATAGCAGCAAAGAAATGGGTCTATAGAGTATAAGTTAATTAGGGATCTAAGTGACTGGTGATGAGATTTGATGACATGGAGCCCCAAAGTGAATTTAGAAGCTTATCTTCTTAAAATATTTGAGAATGAAACACAAATAATAGAACTGCAAGAAACATTCCGTATATCAAGCAATCTACGTGAGCTTAATAACTAAACTCCATTTCCTGTTTAACCATATATTGCAGCAGCATCAACTGTTTCCACATACAGAATTTTCTAACCTTTATCTTCAGCAATTTTGCAGGTGATTTTATTTTTATAGATGTGTGTGCACAAAAACAGTCAGAGAGAAAGGTGAATGCTTTCCTAGGAGTTACCAAAAACACATAGATGTGTATATATGGGACTCTAAACCCACCAGTGAAATGTACCAACTCAAATCACCAAGTGGGTTTCCTAGCTAGGAAAACCAGGGCAAAGCAACAATGGTTCTGTGTCCTACCCTGACAATTTGCTTAATCTTAATTCAACAGAGTTCTAGGATACTGTATCCTCTACCCAGATAATAAGCAGAGGATGCTGTTTATGATAATGGCAGAAATTAAAACAGAATTTTACAACCGCTGAGCTGAAAGAAGGCAAAAATCCCCACACAAATATTAAACAGTGTAA
Source organism: Neomonachus schauinslandi (assembly GCF_002201575.2). Classification (NCBI taxonomy): domain Eukaryota; kingdom Metazoa; phylum Chordata; class Mammalia; order Carnivora; family Phocidae; genus Neomonachus; species Neomonachus schauinslandi. The sequence continues at coordinate 103,803,414 of NC_058408.1, read as the reverse complement.
ATAAAAAAGAATCCACTTATTTTTATTCCAAACTACATACCAATTTATCGGCCACTGATTCCGTGTAAAGCCCACACTCATGAAACTCTACATGTAGGGTGATAATGAAAGTAATAATTGAACTCAACAAGAGTTTATGGAGCATCTTCCCCAGTGAGCCATGAGGGGCAGATGAAGAAGGACACAGTGCCCTCAAGAAGCTTCCGTTTTGTGGATCCAGTGTGATAGGCGACTCGGCACACTAGGAGACAAATGGTGCCCAGGGCCGTACCAGAGTGATCACATAGCACAGAGAGGGAGCAGTGCTGACCAGGCTCCAACCAGGGCTTTCAGGATGAGAGGACACTGAGCTGGGTCTGCAAGGACAGACAAGATTCTGACTGCCTGAGATGCCAGGTGGAAGGCATTCCATGGACATGGTCCCTTACAGCAGGCAGGAGACTGGCCATGAGAACTTAGTTTCTAATGCCACAAACATATCAAGCACCAGGAGGGAGCCCCATCTTGCCCTTGAAGAGAGGCTGGGAGCATTCACATGTGGGAGGGAACAGCAGGTCGCCAGGAGCAGCACTCCTGACGTTCCTACACCATTTACCCCAGAAATAACTGGTAATTCCAATGTGTGGTTCTCAAAGTCCCTCTTCCCTGGTTCATGTGCTACACATGAACTCAACAAGAAAATTCTCTGCAAAAAGAGATCCACAAACCTAGGTCTGAGTAAAGCACTTGGCTTTAAATAAAAATAGCTGATGATTACTGAGCACTTCCCATGTCTCAGGCACTGCTCTAAGTACTGTACACACCACATTAACTTCTTTAATCCTCAAAACAACTCTAGTATTGTCTCCATTGTACACACAAAAAATGGAAGTCAAAGAGGTTAAGCGATTTGCCCAAGTTCACATAGCTATTAAGCAGCAAGGCTGGGATTTAAATGACAAGTGGGCTGACACCAGAAACCCCCACCCCTGACAATCATATGCGGCAGAGATTGCTGTGTGCTCATCAAAATCCATTTCCTCTACCTCCTGGGCACACCACTAGAATAAATGTCCTGGCCTCCTTGTAGTTAGGTGTGACCATGTGACTCAGTTCTAGCCAATGGATGTGGGAAGGGACATTTGCCATCTCCAAGCCCGGCACATCAAAACCTTCCTGTATAGTCCTCCACATTCTCTCTTTTCCCCTGTGTGCTGCTGGGGTGGAAAGCATCCATAGAATTCCGAGGCCCCTTGGAATGGGGAAGACGACACAGAAAGGAGGGGAAATGGAGTAAGATCTGGGTCCCTGAGTGACTGCATGGAGCACAGCTCCACCCACGTGTCAGCTGGATCTTATGTGACTGTAAAGAGAGAAACTTCTATTGTGTTAAGACCTAGAAATTTGTTGGGGCGCCTGGGTGGCTCAGTTGGTTAAGTGACTGCCTTCGGCTCAGGTCATGATCCTGGAGTCCCTGGATCGAGTCCCGCATCAGGCTCCCTGCTCGGCGGGGAGTCTGCTTCTCCCTCTGACCCTCCACCCTCTCATGTACTTGCTCTCTCTCATTCTCTCTCTCTCAAATAAATAAATAAAATCTTTAAAAAAAAAAAAAAGACCTAGAAATTTGTTTACAGCGCTTAGCCAACATGAAAATCTGCCTTCCAAATCATCCCTCTGGTCTCACCCTCTAAATGATTGCAAAAGAGTTTCAAAGTCATCACCAAAAATGTGGCAGTCTAGCAAAGTGATGAAGAAAATAGTCTAGGGGCACTTGGGTGGCTCAGTCGGTTAAGCATCTGCCTTCAGCTCAGGTCATGATCTCAGGGTCCTGGGATCGAGTCCCACGTCGGGGCTCCCTGCTCAGGAGAGAGTCTGCTTCTCCCTCTCCCTCTGCACCTCCCCCTGCTTGCACACTCTAATAAATTAAAAAAAAAAAAAAAGACAATAGTCTAGAATCAGTTGAGCCAGAATTGTTATTCAGGTCCTTCAATTTACTAGCTATACAATCTTGGGCGAGTTACTGTACATTTCTATGTCTCAGAGTTCCAGCTATAATACCTACCCTATAGGATTGTTGCAAGGCTTCAGGGAAAACATGCATGTAAAGGACTTAGAACAGTGATGGGCACAAAGAAAGCATCCGCTAATACTATACTCATCATTATTGTTAATTAAGTCTTCCACAAAATGAACATCTGTATCAGTTATGATGTTTAGCTGCACAGAATAAAGAATAAAACACTAAAATATCAAAGACCTAAATAAGACAGAAGTTTATTTCTCTGATCCCTAGTAGATGACCAAAGAGAGACAATGCAGAGCTGGTATGGCAGCTCCAAGAAGTCAGCAGGGACAGAGCCTCCTTCCAACTCTGTGCCCCTCTATCCCTAGCAGGTGGCCCTAGTCCTCATGGTCCAATATAAATGCTGGCATTCCAGCCATCACAACCAGCTCTGTGCAGTAAAATGGAAGGCAACACACAAAAACCCTCTCCTTTTTAAGAAAACATTCTGGAAGTCACATACAATACTTTCATTTAAGGCACATGGCCACACCTAGCTGCCCGCTCAAGGGAGGAAGGGTGACAACATGCACAGTTAAAAACCAGTAAGTCTGTCTGTAAAAGGACGGAGAGAACGGATGTGGGATGCAATCAGAAATTCTGCCCCACCACAAGAATCAATAAAGAAAGCAAGCTACACTCTTCCTCCAAAGATCTGATAAACTTTCAAGAAAAAAAACACCACCTTTAAAAAGTAAATACCTAGTACATACCCCTGCATTTTCTACTCTTGCCTTTCCACCCTCCACCCTCCACACACAGCAGCCAGAAGGATATGTTAAAAATGTAAGCCATGCCCCTACTTAAAACCCTCCAAAGGCTTCCCACTGCAAATCGAGTTAAGGAGTATGGATTTTACTTGTAACATAAGGTCCCACCTGGTCTGGCCCTGTGCACCACTCTGACCCCCCGCATGCCATGGCTGTCTGCTCCCCACAGCAAAGCCTGGCTGGCTTCCGTTGTTGCTTGGCTGGCGCCAAGAACATGCCAGCTTGCACCTGCCTAGAGACCTCGCGCTGCCTGTTCTCTTTCTAGCTCTCCTCTCCCTGATCTTCCTGACCGGCTGCTTCTTGTCGCTCAGACCTCAGCTGTAAACGCCGCCTTATCAGAGCCTTCCCTGACCCCCCAGTCCCACCCTACCTCACACACAGCCCATCACCCTACTTTCACTCTCAGCAAAGCCCTCATCACTACTTGATATTTTTCTTGCTTATATATTTGTCTGTTTTCTTATTAGAATGCATGTTCCCATTAGAGCAAGGTCCATCTTATTCACCGTTCAAAAAACTCCCCCAACCCCACCCACAGCAACTCCTAATTATCATCTAAGTTGACATTCACTCATCGCACTAATATTTACCGGACACCTGCTATGTGCCAGGCACAGCGACCTGGTGATGTGATGGAGCCCCAACCAAAGCCCCTGTTTACCAAATAAGCTGCCCAGATAGACACGAATGCTTCTGTTTCAATGATGGTTATTTAATTATAGACTTTTCTTGCCTGAGACTCTGAGCACAATAAAATGATGTTCAAGGAGTCCCAGAAAGTAACATGCTGACTCTTTTAACAGTATATGAAGGGAGGGAGTAGAGGTGGTTTTTATGGCATTTTAAGACCCCAAGTGAACAGCAGCTAGAAATTTTAAAAATTTGCCCATGAGGTTCAGGAACATATGCTTGCCCTGGACATAATCCTCCCCCCCCCCTTTTTTTTTTATCCCGAGAGGATAGATCTGTACCTACAGATGTCCTCACAGGAAATCCAAGGAGTACAACTGCAGGAAATGCTATCCAGCAACAGTCTATGGCTCCTACACACTCTGGCTGGATGTGCAGATGAAGTCAGAACATGTAGAAGATGCACGGAAGTCGTGATGGAAAGAGAGGGGAAAGGGGCATAGGGGAGGAAAAAAGTGCATGCCAGCTGGAGGAGGGGAAATGAGAAAAGGGAGAAGGAAGGAAAACAAATCAAAGAAAGAACAGCTATTAAAAATGCTGAGTTGAAAATGTTTCAGATGGCCTCTGACATCTAATAAGTCATCTGTCTTTCTCAATACAGAAAAGTCATTACTTACTAGTGAACTAATACCAGCAACTGTGACAAGTAAAAACAACAAAGCCCATAAAAATATAAAAGTTCACCCCTTGCAGTTAGGCGGAAAAAAAAAAAAAGAATGTATTCAATTTTTCAGATGAAAAACATTTGAACTGACTGAATGTACTGTAATGCAACTGGTATTATATGTTGGGAAAATGAAAAGGGAAAAAAATAGCCACTGCTCAGCCCGTCTTCAACTTTTCCTTGGAAAACAGAATACAACACGTTTTTTGAGAGCATGAACTCTTCATAGAAACCAGTCATAAAACATCAACATGGCATTCTGGCTACAGGCCATCCATTCTCATAAAAGGGCATGAATTAATAGCACCTCTGCCCTGCCCACAAGGACCCCCTATATAACCACCTCCTCGGAGGGTAGAACCTGTGCCTTAAGAGCAGCATGAGGAATGCAGGTCAGATAGAGGAAGAACTTGAGAGCTCCTGGGCTAACCAGAGGCATGTGAGGAGTCTTCTTCCCTGGGAGAGGCTGCAAGCAATACTGTTCATAAGCAGACCAGGCAATGACAGCACAAGGATGTCATCAAAAGCAAAAGGAATTTTGCCTTCCCATAGCCATAAATGTCATGACCATCCCAGGGCTCATCTTTGATTCTTCTCTTTCATTTCTGCAGTCAATCCACCAACAAGCACTGATGTTATATTAAAAACATAATCTGAATCTCTCTACTTCCTTGCACCTTTACTGCCCACTCCCTAGGTCATACCACCGCCATCTATCTTCAGAGGCTACCACAATGACCTTCTAACTGGACTCCCAGCTTCAATTCTTCCTGGCCGAATTTCCAACCAGCAGCCAGTGTGGTTCTCAAAAACACAAATCAGATTCCATCATCTCACTGATTAAAACCCATCACTGGCTTCACTGGTTTCCCATCACACTTTGAATCAAATCCAAACTCCTTCCAAGGCTCAAGACATCTCTACAGTTGGCTCTGGCCTCCTTCTCCTCTATCAGCATTCTACTCCCACATTCCCAGCCAGCCCCACCAGTATCCTTTCTCTCCCTTGAACTTGCCTGGGGCTTTGCACCTGCTGTTCCTTCTGCCTGGACAATCTCTCCTGAGCTTCTCACAGCCCTATGCTTATCATTCCATGCTCTCATCAAGAGCTGCCTTTTTGAAGAGGCCTTTCCTGGCCAGTGTATCAAAACTGGGCCTCTTCCTCCAAGTCACTCTCAATTCCATCACCTGTTTTTTAGGGCCATAGGAAATTGTCTTGTGTGAAACTTTTTTTATTTACCATCATCCTTCCCAACAGGATGGTAAGTTCCCCAAGTGTAATGCTGTCATCGGCCTCATCCACAGGTACATTTTCAACTGGTCCAACAAGTGCCTGGCATATAGAAGGTGGTCAGTAAATGTCTGCAGGGTAAATGGCTAAGTGACATGAAAGGGTTATAAAGATGAACGGGCCTCTTGAGACTCTAGAGAGTCTCAACTCACAACTCCACCGATTTCACATAGAGAAGAACAGAGGCACAGCAAAGTCAACCCAACTCCAGCCACAGTGAACACACAGCATGGTACTCCTATCCTACGCCACATATGCCCTTCCCCTTCTACCCAGGGCTGGGGGTCTGAATCAGGTAATCCCAGACCTCTCCAAACAGGCAAAGAACAACGTAAACCTTGAGGAAGAATACTGCACAACAAGGAGGACGGCAAAGGTAAGGCGGGTGCAGATACTCGGCAGCTGAAAGTGGCTACCCATGATACCATTCAGACCGGAACTGGTCTCAGAACTGTGGGAGTGAATGCATCCAAGGCAAACCACAGAAGCAACAAACTCGACACAAAAAAGCACATCAGAAAAAACAAGTCCGTTGTTTTAACACAATCTTCCTCTAACATGATCCCAGAGGGTCAACACTAACAAAATGTTTACAGCGAGATATGAAAACACACCCAAGATAAGGTCTCTGGTCCTACTTGGCCCAGTTTCTTAACCGCCCTGGGCCTCATTTAGGATTAAATCAGTCTGGCCCAGACTTGATGTCATTAGCATACATTTTCATGACTTTACTATACACGAGTATACCACATATACTATTTACTGAGTATTTTAAACTCAACAAATTTATTTCTAGAAGAAATAGTATATCATCTCCACAATAAAAAATCACTTGCCAATGACCCACAGGATATACACACGCACACGTAAGAAGAAAGCAAAATCCCATTATTCAATCCTACCTAACTTCTCTTTGTTAAGTACTGAAGAGTCTGAGCCTGAGACCTCATCTCTATTTAAAAAAAGAATCTGTCGGGCGCCTGGGTGGCTCAGTTGGTTGAGCGACTGCCTTCGGCTCAGGTCATGATCCTGGAGTCCCGGGATCGAGTCCCACATCGGGCTCCCTGCTCGGCAGGGAGTCTGCTTCTCCCTCTGACCCTCCTTCCTCTCATGCTCTCTGTCTCTCATTCTCTCTCTCTCAAATAAATAAATAATAAAAAAATCTTTAAAAAAAAAAAAAAAGAATCTGTCAAGCATTAAGATAGCAGGAGGGGAAGAATGAAGGGGGGAAAATCAGAGGGGGAGATGAACCATGAGAGACTATGGACTCTGAGAAACAAACTGAGGGTTCTAGAGGGAAGGGGGGTGGGGGATGGGTTAACCTGGTGATGGGTATTAAGGAGGGCACGTTCTGCATGGAGCATTGGGTGTTACATGCAAACAATGAATCATGGAACACTACATCAAAAACTAATGATGTAATGTAGGGTGATTAACATAACATAATAATATAAATAAATAAAAATAAATAAATAAATAAATATCTAAAAATAAAAAAGAGAGAGACACTAGCACCAAACTGGTGCTTTCCCCTAGATGTCATCCGAAGGATTGAAAGAGAATTGAAAAGGGAGTAACACTCTCATTGCATGAGTCCATGCTGGCCCGTGCCTTATCTGTTTACTACGTCAAACCATCGTGAACACCTAGGGACATGTATGCCACTTTGGGAAATACTGGTTTGAGCACAGAATCCTGAAGGCCTCCACTAATGTTCTACCACCCTGTGACTGAGGATCAGTGTGTATGACCCACGTGACGAGAGAAGCGATGGATTTAATAATGCTGACAGGGCTGAAAGAGAATTTCCTAGGAGTAAATGAGAAACAAAGATCATTGTAGAGGATGGGGGGAGGAGGATAATGGTGATGATAACGACCACTGTTAATAGCAACTAACAGGGCGCCTGGGTGGCTCAGTCATTAAGCGTCTGCCTTCGGCTCAGGTCATGATCCCAGGGTCCTGGGATCGAGCCCCACATCAGGCTCCCTGCTCTGTGGGAGGCCTGCTTCTCCCTCTCCCACTCCCCCTGCTTGTGTTCCTGCTCTCGCTATGTCTCCCTCTGTCAAATAAATAAATAAAATCTTTAAAAAAAAAAAAAAAGAAAGAAAAAAATAGCAACTAACATTTATTTGGTGCTTACTGTGGGCAAGGGGTCATGCTCAGGAATTTGATCTTCACATCTTTTCTTTGAGGTAGGTGAGATTCCTTTTTAATAGCTTAATTAAGGTACAAGGGATACACACCAAAAAAAGAAGAAGAAGAAGAAAAAAAAAACGCACATGTTGAGTGTATATAATTTGATCAGTTTCAATATATTCTTACACCATGATACTATCACCATGATCAAGATAACAGACATATCCATTATCTCCAAAAGTTTCCTTGTGTCCATTTTTTTCTGAGGTAAGTACAATTATTTCCTATATTAAAGATGAAGAAACTTGCAGTTATCTAAGAAAACAAAATGTTTATTATTTTGATGTAAGACAGCTGAGGTTATTTAACTGTTCACCAAACTCTTTTGTCCATGACCCACAATAAAACACAGTAGGTCAAACCACATTCAATCCTCAATATTTGGCTCTGTCTTTCCTACAGAAATGGCTACTTCATATGTCCAATCTAATGTGTTTTATGTTGGGACTCAATACACAAAATAAATATACACACACACACAAATATATATAAACACATAAAATCAAACATTCTGATATTAATATATCTGCATGTGTGTACACATGTGTATACACATATAAATGTATATATCTGATAGAAACATTGTATAAACCTATATTTATCCTAATTATGTGCCATAATTAAATCTCTTAATGACTGTATTTTATTTTAGAAGACAGAAGACAATTGACAATTTCAAAAACTGAACTCTGATATTTTCTACTCTGTTCTATTTTTTATAATGTTGGTTACAACCCACTAAATTGATTTTACAGATCACTAATGGGATGCAACTCCCAGCCTGAAAAATACTGAATTAAAGGAACTCTAACCATCATCAAGAAGATCACAGAATCACATTGAGCTAGATGATGGCTAGCATTTCATGCCATCTCCTCAAGTTATAAAGCAATGAGAAGCACCGGGGCTGGCCTGCCATGTTTGTTGAATAAACAGAATTTAATTGGACTCCAAAAGTAACTATCATGCTAAATAACGTATTGTAAGTTTAGTCGTATAAAGGCAATATAAGGAAAAGCAACTTTGGTAGATGTCTCTTTTTTTTTTTCCTACAATTACTTAAATATTTAAATAAGAGGCTTTTATTACTGTTAAGTATGAAGATGATACCAAATGATAGTTTGAAAAACTGAAGGTGGTTTCCTGTGGCCAAAGGATTCAGAGCTAAAAAGGGCAGGACATGAAGTGGGGCTGCTAGTTTTTTATCCCAAATCTTAAGCTTAACGATGTCCCTTGACATTAAATGGCATTCACGTTTTATGCTGGGGGAAAAAAATTATATAATTTACAAAATTCAATCTTAGTAACAATTCAGTGTAGTAAACACTAGTTTGGGACTCTGAAGACCTGTGAGCCTGGGAAAGCCAACTTCTTGGATAAGGGTCAGACCCTGAAGCTTCCTCTACACCTACAATTTTAGGACTGCATGACCATAATATACCTGGTGGTGATTTTCAGAATCATTTTAATGAAAGGATATGGCATTCCAAGATCACCCAAATGGTGAAAGCTCCCAATCTGGCACATAAAAACTCAGAGCAAGCCAAGGGCCCTCACCACACAGCAACTTAAGTAATCCCAGTGTATTACTTCAGAGAACCCACTCACAGTTGTGTTCTTTCTTCTCCAGCCTGGTCCCAATCACATTTCCTAAGTTATAATTTTATGTATCACATTACTTTTTTCTTGTTAATCAAGCACCTTTCTTGGAGTTTCTTAAGTGCTTTCAATGTAGAGGCAAATTTTATTTGAATAACACCATAATTAAATCTCTTAGCAGCTGCATTTTATTTTAGAAAATAGGAATTATATTGAACTTTTTTTATTGAATTGTCATTTTTACCTTAACTGTGGCTTAACCTTCTAATCTAATTATTTTTCTAAACCTACTTTACAGCTAATAAAAGAAAGTTATGAAAAATTAAATTACATAATAAAGCATGTAGCAGGTGTAGCTATCATGAGACTCAGATTGAAAAACTAGCATGAAGTAATTTACACTGTTGAAAAACTGGGGGGTTCTTTACTCATATTTTAAAAAACATTAAATAAAATGAAGAAACCTTTTTAAATGGAATAGTAAATCAGGCTACTCTAATTCCTGTGTATACCTTTAGAAAGGTTAAATCATCATAACGTTATGCCCACTTTTCAATCACAACAGAATCAATCCTACAAGACCGACTAGTAAGGTCCCTGCTAAAAGGATTTGTAAAAGAACTACTCCTGCTTCCCTTTTATCTCACTTACAAGGCATTTAGTTTTCAACTTAAAAAAATTCTTATTGCATCCTTGTTTTCCCGTAAATGCTTTATTTTCCATGAAGGCCATGTCAAAATTTAGTCTTCCAAAAGTAGGGAGCCCATGCCCTCCAAAACACCTGCACAGATAAAAATTGTGAAAATGACTACTATGATGAAATAAAATGCATCCAGGTAATTCTTCTTGGCCATTAGGAATCCATTAAACAATACCTTAGTTCTAGGATCATCAAAATCTCCAACAAATATTTTTAAGACTTGGCAAATAGGGACACCCTTGCTGCAGGTCAGCAGAAGCTACAAAAGTGTATGCATGTGCCTCCCTCATTTACACTTGGATTTCCCTAAATCCTGAACTCAAAGCTCTGATCTTAGCCAAGATAGCAGATAATCCTATCTTCATAGTGGTTTGGCCAAAAAGAATTTTAAGTAGTTTTACCAATCACCCCTTCAGTGAAGTGAACAAAGACCACCAAATTAGTTGCAAGGAGAATTCAGAGGGTTGGGATTTTGTTGTTTTGGTTTGCTTAGGCCAAACACCTCTTCCAGTATTAAATTAAATCACTTATTTAATGACCTCTCAACTAACTTTGGTGGAGTACTTACTCTGTGTAAAACATGGGCATGGATGGGGCACCTGGATGGCTCAGTCGTTTAAGCATCTGCCTTTGGTTCAGGTCATGATCCCAGGGTCCTGGGATCCAGCCCTGCCCCGTGGTGAGCCTGCTTCCTCTTCCCATCCTCCCACCCCCACCCTGCTTGTGCTCTCTCTCAAATAAATAAATAAAATCTAAAAACAAAAACAAAGAACCATGACATGGCATTAGGTACAATGAAAGACACAAAGAGCATTAAACAGTGCCCCTGTTCCCAAGGGAGAACTGATAATCCATCTGGTGGTGAGACACTGATATGAAAAGAGGCCAAATTTAGTAAGTCTAGAGTGGAGAAACCTGGCAATCAACTACCTTAAGTGATCGAGGTTAACCAAACCAGTAAGAAGCCAAGTTCACTTCATGACCCCTCGAGATAAGGTGATAATAATTCTTGCGTGGTATTTTCCCCAAAACCCATAACCCCAGTATAATCATAAGGAAACAAATCAGACAAACCCAAGTGGAGAGACCTTCAACAAAATACCTGAGCAGTACACCTCGAAACTGTCAAGGTCATGAAAAACAAGGCTGAATTGTCACAGACTAGAGGAGACCAACAACAAGACATGACACCTAAATGTAGTGTGGTGCCCAGGACCCTGGACTGGAGGCTAGCCCAGAAATAGAACATTAATGGAAACAGTGATGGAACCCAAATAAGTCTGAAGTTTTAGTTAGTAATGTTCCAATGTCGCTTTCTTAAATTTGACAAAAATACCATGGAGATATAAAATCACAACAATAGGGGAAACTGAAACTGGGCTGGGGTTTAGAAAAAGTCTGCACTATGCTTGAAGCTGTTTTGCAAATCTAAGATTATAACAAAGTAAAATTTGTTTTAAAAAGCCCATACATACTGTATACATACATACATAACAGGGAGAAAGAAACGGAATAAAAAATGTAAGTGGTACAGAGGTTTCCTAAAGATTACCTTTAAGCTGAACTTGGTGAAATTGCCAATGTTTCACCTTTAAGATTTTATTTATTTATTTATTTGAGAGAGGAGAGAGAGAGAGCACGTGCGCACGCACACAGGAGGAGGAGCAGAGGGGGAGGGAGAGAGAATCTTGAGCAGACTCTGCACTAAGCATGGAGCCTGACAGGGCAGGGGGCTTGATCTCATGACCCTGAGATCACGACCTGAGCCAAAACCAAGAGTCAGACACTTAACCAACTGAGCCACCCAGGGGCCCCTGACCTTTCTGACATATTAAAAAGCATTTTCATAGAACTCAACCTAATAAATGGCTATGGGCTGGGAAGACTTCATGATGAAATGGAGCTTATTTATTCTGGATATGGAAGGAACTGAAAGAAGAAGGGGACAATATGAGCTGAGGTGAACACAAATGACATGGTCAAAGACAGGGAGAAACCCACCCATGCATTTAGGCTGGGAAGTGGCAGAAGATTCTTTGGCAGAAGATTCTTTGTCAGAGGAAGGACACTGAGTAGGGCCCTATATTTTAATACATAAAAAAAGATCCTGGGGGCTGCCTAGGTGGCTCAATCCGTTGAGAGTCCAACTCTTGATTTTGGCTCAGGTCATGATCTCAGTGAGGTCGTGGGATCAAGCCCTGCTCCCTCTCCCTCTGCTCCTTCCCCTGTTCTCTCTCTCCCTCTCTCTCTCTCTCAAATAAAGAAATAAATAAATAAGGAAAAAAAAGAAAAACAACGAACGAACCTGGCCTCCAATTGACCAGGAATGTCCTCTGGAAAGGACTGCAACCCCTTGTGACACTGACACGTGAGCTATTCCTACTACATCAAGGGCCTCAGTCTCCAGCCCAGAGTCAAATTCTAGCACAGTGGAAAGATCGCTATAACACCCAAATGCCAGGTGAAGTCCTAATTCTGGCTCTGCTACCGAGGGGGTAAGATACCCTGAACAAGTCTCTTACTCTGTCTCCACCTCAGATCACTCCCCCAGACAGAAGAGGAGTGGAGGGGTTGCTCTGTAAGGCCTCCTTCAGCTCTAGAATACTAGCTCCAACATGGACTAGGTTTCCTGGCTCTCGGAAGCAACATGTTGTTCACTCAAGCAGAATGATGCAAGATCTGTGAAAGAAAAAACACTGAGAATAAAAGGACTGTGTTTTTATACACAAGAGTCTATTCTTTTATGATACATGTCTAGACCCCTCTAAATATTTAAACAACAATACTATACCAGTATGAAAACTGCCTAAATCAGGCTCTGTGGTTAAGGAGGATATATGAACAGATGTGATCTTATTAAGGCCCTAATGTAACTCACAAACAATTTGTCATATCTGACGGATATTGTTAAATTATGTCCACCTGCCAGAGGCAACCAGAGAAATTACCATCCGCCTTTACTCGGCTTCTACTCAAAATTCCCTAAAAAGCTCCTGTAGATGTGTCTAGGATATGTATTTTTTAAAGCAGTAACCTAATTGTCACCAGTACATAACAGCCAATGTCTCACAATTCCTTTTCATGTATATTTTATTATGGGTCCAACTGTTTCAACACCCTAGTGGTTCAACTTTAATGTAGCTCAGGAAACCCCCTAAGTAATATCACAAAATGCTTAACATCTGTGAAACTTGGACCCAAAAATGTTCCAATTTTTTCTTTGGTTTGGGAGGGGGAAACGGGGAGGTGGGGGGCGGGAGGGGGTGCTGCGCTGGCCAGGGTTTTCATTAACAATCATGTTCGAGCTCACAGTTTTTCTTGATCACCTCGCAGACAGGAAGAATGTTTCAAGTTTACCTTACTGAATGCTCAGAATCATTTCAAACTGCAATCACCGAGCTTGCTTAGAGTCTGTTTAAAATGAACCCATTTCCTTTCCTTTCTCTAAATATTTGCCTCCTCTCCCCTTCTTGCATTACATTATTTTAATTAAGTGAAACAATGAAAAGAGAGAGGGGAAAAATGAAGTGTGAAGCATGTGGCGCATTTCCCAAGCTATTTCAAAACTTTGCAGAGCTCTCTGGCCTCCAGTGGTGTTTGAAATATTCTTTACCCCACTAAGGAAAGGATGAAAAATTGATCTCCTCCAAACTTCAAATACTGCATATTTCCACAACTGCAGACCGCAGGAAAGAAAGGCAGGCTTAGGAGTTACCAGACCAAACAGGAAGCAGTTCTCAGAGGACCCACGGCTCATCCCAGGCAACTCTACCAGCAGAGTGTGTACACAGAGCCGCTCAGAGAATAAACACGGCTCCACTTCTGAGAGAAATCAAAGCAAATCTTAGAAAAACCGAACATGGAGTCAAACCTCAGTAATTTGGATTAACTAAAGGGAAGGTCAGGTTGGATCAGGACAAAGCCTTGATAGTAAAGGTTTTTTGGGTTTGTTTTGTTTTGTTTTTTGTTTTTGCAAAATCCAACAGCATTCATTGCAATGTTCACCCCAACCCTTCCTTTCAGCTTCATGTCTTAGCAGCCTCCTCTGAGCTCCCCATCTCCCCTGTGCTGCACCAGTGTGCTCTTCACTAGTTAGTCTCCATGCAGACCATCAAATTCTTCCATCCCTATGCTCCCCACCTTGGCCTGCAATGCCCCATCCCCCACTTGGTAAACTCCTTCTCAATTTTCAAGACCCCACCTCAAATGTCACCTCCCATACAGAATGAATAGCACAGATCCCACAGCATGTTGGGCACATCTAGGATATAGCAAAGTGGTTCTCCCCCTGGCTGAGTGGTATGAAAATCATCCGGCCAACTTTTCAATAAACCCCAACCCCACACCTCATCTCTAGCAATTCTGATGGAGTAGGTCGGAGGCACTGCCTGAGCAAAGCTCCCCAGATGATGGTTATGTGCAGTCCTGTAAGTTGCAAACCTTCTGTACAGAGCCCATCACACTGTTCAGAATGAGTTACCCAAACCCCAAAGACAAAGAACCCTTAAAAAAGCCTGCTGTAGGCAGGGATGGAGAATGTGAGTCCTTTAAGAGGCTTCTTTAAGAATAAGGAACTTGATATGATTTCAAAGCTTTTGTCCCCATGGGGCTCAGCAACGGCATTCCTTTCTTTTCCACAGTGGGCCTCCCACCCACCTCCACAAGGGTTAACACACCTACTCCGAAGTGGGGAGGACCTGCTATTCCAGCTCCACTTGACCTCCCATCGTTCCCTCCAATTGCAGTAGGCACTTGGCCACTTGCATGTCCTCACCCCTCACTCCTCTTGGCCATCTGGTCCAACTATATGCCTTGTTCAAGGCCTGAAAACCATTTCCCCTCTTGAAGCCTTCTTCTGCCCACTTCAGCTCCCAGAGATTTGCTTTCCCCACTCAACTCCACTTAACTTAGCACCTGTCCCCAAGTGCCTTGATTGGTGAATGAGCTCATGGGATGCATATGAAAAGCTTTGTTGTGGAGAGAGTAAGGAACAAGTATCTTAGGGATTTTCACTTCCTGCTCCTAATGCCAGGCTGGATGTACAGCAGGCTCTGCATATGTATTTGTTGCTAGAACCCACCCAGAGCTGGCCCTGTTCTTTCCAGGCCAGGACGTGGGACAACAAAAGAAAGGTAAGGACTAAGAACAGCACCATTCTAGAAAATCCACACCATAAACATCACAGCAAATGTCCCCGTGGTAGAAAGAAGTCTACTCTGACCCCCATAAACTTTGCCCAGTGGTACTGCCTCTATGATTCCGTTATGCTACATGGCAAGAAAAGGATCTTGCAGATATAGTTAAGGATCCTAATCAGTTGGCTTTAAGTCACAGAGAATTATCTGGCTGACCCATATCTAATCACATGAGCCCTTTTTTAAGGGAGATTGTCTCTGACTGGTAGCAGAAGCGTAAGTCCGAGAGACTCCAAGTAGAAGGAGGAGTCCACAGGACAGAGATAGCACACTGTCTGCTTGAACATGGGGGTGCCCACAAGGAAAGGGTCTGACAATGTCCTCCAGAAGCTGGGAGTGAAACCTAGAAAATAACCAGCAAGAAAACAGGGATCAGTCCTACAAAGGTAAGAAGCTAAGTTCTACCAATGCTCTGAAGGAGCTTAGAAGTGGATTCTTCCCAGACCCACGAGATGAGAATGCACCTGAACTGATTTCAGTCTTTGTAAGTAAGACCCTAAGTGGAGAACCCAGGCAAGCCTGCCCAGATTTACCAACCTACAGACAGTAAGTGGGTACTGTTTCAACCACTAAATGTGCAGTAATTTGTTACAGAACAATCCCCAACCTCTCCCTCAAACCAGTCAAACAAGGAAAGGCTTAACATGCCTATTCTGATTAACATATATTCCACATACATATGAATGACAGGCTTCCGAAAGAGTAAAAGGCACCAGAGCAAGTCAAGGTACCCTTACTATGCTTCTCAAAATCCACGCCTCCATTCTATTCTTCTATTAGGAAAGGTGGCAAAATGTCATAATGGTTTCCACTGTAAGTGCTATTAATGAGACTCATTCATGAATTACCAGAGATTGAGTAACACATTGTGTCATCTGTTGCAAATGCTATTTACTTAGCACAGTTTGTCACTGACCAACAGAACTTTGGATTCTTAGCTGAAACTCCACAAGCCTGATTATCTGGAGAGTACACAAGCAAGCACAGGATAAATATTCTTTGTCTCTGTGTAGGGATCAGGGAACCTGAGTGCTCATGCCAATTTCTTAAGAAGCTAATAATCCTACTGCTTCTTGGTCCCCCTACCTCGCCTGCTGACAGGCAAGAGGCAAGTGGTCAGAGAGGGGCTTTTGGTGAAACAGAAAGCACTCTCTGGGGTCTCCCTCTCCTGGGGTCTCCCTAAACCCACACATCACGTAGGGCTCCCTAAAAGGCCACATGAACTCAGCCTCCACCACCTAGCCTAGGGCTGGAGGAGGATGAGAGCCATGACTGCCCAGCTCCCCCAGGCTCCCATGCTTACGGATGATGCCACAGGCACACACGTGCTTTCCTAGCAGCCATTCCTGAAGTCACCTGCTAGGCCACCGCCCCTCGGCTGAGGGCTCCCATCTGTCCAAGTCAGCATTTGTCTGAACATCGCACCTCCATCATCTACAGGGGAAATTGATGTTGACGGCATGGCAAAGGAATGTAACTACAGCCTATTCTAAAAGCACGCATTTTATTTCAGAAATGTATGCATTATGTATGGCTGTACATAAACGTTTTTATAGAGCCTCTTAAATGATTTACCATGAGGTATGTGTTGATTATAATCTCTGCTTATTTAAGAGAGCCTTGTTTACCCCCATAGTAGTTAATACATTGAGACATGTTTCAAGTAGCAGTGACAACAGTAAACAAAAGTTACTGATCTACCTCGTGAGTTATAAAACTTGTAACATGTTGTAAACAGTTCTGTCATTTTACTTAGCATATTGCATTGTGTGAGCTGCCTTATTTATCTAGTGGTAAATCTTTATGTATCAAAAATGCTATAGAAGGCACAACAGATAAATTACAGACAGACACTAACATCTGACTAGTTAATCAAACAAATAGGACATGTAACAAAGAGAAAAGCTATAAATATTGACAACAAGCTGCTTCAGTCACAAAAACATTCAATACTTCAGTTCTCAAGTGTGAGTTTTATATCAGTCCCCTGGAAACAGTTTGTATCCTCCAATAAATTTTTACAGTTGATTCACCTGCCTGATACCCCTCAGCCATTTCCTTCAGAAGCTGTCAAACCCGCCAACGATAATATATGGCCCGACCAACAAGAACAGCTGTAGCCATTCTCTCTGCAGGTTCTTGCACCCTGTTCTGCATAAAATAATACATCAAGATTAATTGATTTCCCGTCAGTCTCACAGAACAGAAAATTAATTTTCATGTAGCTATTTTCCCCAGCATATGAATTTTGTACATGGCAAGTAATTTAAGTTTTTAATTATTCATGAGCAAGGAGGGGGTGGGGAGAAACATGATAAAGTAAGCTTGCAAAAACCCCAAGGCCAATCCCTGGGCCTGGGTTTGTGCTGAGGCAACAAAGCATTCGCTAATGCCCATATAAATAATATATGTATTAACATACATCTTAGTACAACACCAATTTCTCTCACTCTGACCCAAGACTACCAGGTCACCCTGCGGTACTTTGTCAAAGTCGCTGTGCTGGTTACATGTGACATGCTGTGGGGAAACACAGAACATGTCAGCCATATTGAACTGACCTCTGCCTGCCTCTCAGCGGCGGCCACACAACCCAGGCAGGGTAGGAGGTAATTTAACGGTCAGTGTGTGAGTGGGACCAGGCAAAAGTTGCTAATCAGCCAGGTGCTACCTCAGCAAGTCTTCCATTTGCAGGTGCCACTGACTTGTGAACAAGAAAAATGTAACCAGAAACTATCAAGAAAGCATTTGACTCACTCAGGCCTCATCTTTCTTCACAGACTCTCAGCACACCAGCACGAGAAAAACTGTATCCTCAGAAAGGATAGAAACCACAACGTGAGCACCTCCGGCAATCAAGTGTATTTGCTAAGGCGCGAACTAAAATGCTCCCACAGTACCTCCTTAAAAATTCCATTGGCATACTTCATACAAACTGCAAGACAGGCAAATGTGCAGAGCCTGCCTCAAGTCACGGAGCTTGATTTAACCCCGTTAGGACCAAAGCTCTAGCACCTCACACAGCGCTCTCCAGCACAGAGGAAGTTGGCCACCAGACTCAAGAATTTCTGGTCACTGGTTATTTACTGAGGCCTTCTTCTGCCCTGAATATTACGGTTTCTTGTGAAATCAGGAGGGCACTATGAACAACTGACCTTCCCCCAGTTACAGTACGATGCCGCCAGTATAAGGAAGAGGAGAGGATTTGATCGAGTCACCACACTCATACGGGGCAAGAGGAATCCAAAAGTGAGAGGAGGAAAAAGAGGCCTCGCTCAACCCAGTGAGTGGCAGAGAAGGAACACGAACCAAGTATTTCTGAGAGGAGAACTTGTCTTGGGTAAGCTGAATAAGCAGCTCTGATTTGGGGCATGCCCTGTACCACCCCCCCCCCGACCCCTGACTCCAACCAGTAGATGCCCCACTAGCAGGGGGAGTCCTTTGGCAGGCAGGAGATAAGCTGAGAAGGTCAAAAATAAAAATGAAAGGAACTCAAGTCAAAACAAAGAAACATTTTTTTTACCTGGGGGGTGGGGGAGAACAGGGGTGGAGGCGGAGGTAGGGGGCAAGTGGTTGGGTTTGATGAATTTGATGAAATATTAATAAAGACACAAAAACGGAAATTTCTATGAACACCCTTTTTTCAAAAATGGGCACTCGAACCAAAACCAGAGAAATCAAGAAATTGCTTCTCTGTTTAAAGTAGCTATGCCTCATGCTGGAGAGCAGAGCAAAATTGTGCTTGCCGTATTTCCATCCTAAAACCTGTTTCCCTGCAACCAGTAAAACCTGTAAGAACTGACTTCACCCAGAAATCTAGCACCCATGTAGCGGCTGAGCACAGGTTGTTTTAATACCATTTCAGAACAGGCCTTCAGGATTCTATTACCTTGATGGCTCCAAACAAAGGGGTAACATGATACATCATGTCAAGCAGCTAATTATTAGCACTGAAGACCAGCTCGTCAACTTAAGGCTCAGTTAAAATTAAAAGGAAGGGGAGGCGTTCTCCATTGTTTCATGTGGCGTATTTGTGAAGGGAGGGTCAATGAGGTTTGCCCAAGTCTTTGTACCTCTGGGCTTAAAAACAAAACAAAAACAGGAAAAGGAAATTACATCCAGCATTGAGACCCCAACAACAAAGGCCTCGCTCAACTGTCACCAGATAAAACCAGATCGTGGTGCCCCAACAGGGTCCTGTGCAAGCACCATGTTCAGACCCCCCTGCCCTCCTTGAGGTGCCCGTGGCCACATTCCTGCGATGACCTCCCAACACTCCTGCCCAGCCGTGTTCGGGTGACACCGCAAGGCCCAGGGAATGCCAGGGAAATTCTCAGCTATTTCTCACCCCCGAACCTGTGAGAAGTGTGTCACTTCTCACTTTGCTAAGAGGTCTGCCATCCGAGTAGATCTGAAAGGGTTGACTAAGCAAAGCAGCAAGGAAGAGCTGCTCCCATCCAGACGCTATGGGTCTGGTTTGCCTCTGCCCAGCGATGGAGCTCCAGGAAGGCAACTGAGAGAGCTGATCCAAAGGAACAACTCTAGCAATCAGGTGTGTGCGTGCACAGACACAGGGCTGGAGGAAAACACTAAGTGTTCAGAATGGCTCCAAAATCCCCGTTAGCCATGCTCCCCTGTGCAGCCCTGCCTTCCCCCGCACACCCAAGAGCATGGCAGGTGCCATCTGCATGGTAACAAAGGTGCATTTCAGATTCTACCTGTGTTTGTAGGTTTTCTCCATCTGATGGGCAGGAGGCGGTGTGCTTTGTCTCGTTTTGAAAATAATCCTAGGGCGGCTAGGTGGCTCAGATGGTTAAGCATCTGCCTTCGGCTCAGGTCATGATCCCAGGGTCCTGGGATCGAGTCCCACATCGGGCTCCTGGCTCAGCGGGGAGCCTGCTTCTCCCTCTGACCCTCTCCCCTCTCGTGCTGTTTCTCTCTCGCTCGCTCTCTAAAAAATAAATAAAATCTTTAAAAAAAAAAGAAAAAGAAAATAATCCTATCGAGAACATAAATGAACTCATTATGCACACCGTAAAAATATGTGTGTGTGTGTGTGTGTGTGTGTGTGTGTGTGTGTTGGCAATTCTGTAACTAAAAACGTAAAAAACTTCTTGAAGTCGATGCTGCTAGTGGCGTAGCTTAAAGGTCTTTGTTTCTGTAAATTCAATTGAGTGTTTCTGTTCCCAAGTCTGGCAAGAGGTTCTAATTATTGTTAGAAGCCTAATTAGCATTTAGTATTACATTACAACAACTGCAGCAAAATTGTACCCATTCTCCAATAAACAGTATTCACAGTATGCAATCAAGCCGCTGTACCGGGCAATGAGAATTAATAGCACCGCACGACAATGGTAAATCCTCCATCTCCCGCTGTGTGTGTTTAATAATTTTTCACTCCTTCCAGATTGTTCCCATCAAGCACAATTCCCAAGGTCCTAATCAACCACCCTCCCCATCAATACTACACAGAGATCTGAGCACTGAAAATTATCTGCAATTTCAAAAAGTGCTTTGTTGCATTATTAGGCCACTGACCTAAGAGGTAATGGGTAAATAGTTCCTGAAAAATGTCCAAAGCACAACATAAATTAAAGCTTATAGTCTTGCCTGCTGTTCTCACCACAGCTATAACTGCAAACTATTACGGTTTTTACACAATATTCCTAACTATAATTTTACACCATAATATTGGTGCAAAGCGCCAAATGCTCCACTTTCACGTGCCTTCATTTACTAAATAAGGAGGAGAGTTTGGGGAGGAAGGTGACGTATTTGGTCCTTTAGAATTACTCTTGGCTGCCTTCCTCCCCTTCCTACCCTTGCCCCCCTCCCCCCCCCACAAAAAAACAATGTTCATAATTAACGTGTAAGCACTTTACAGTGGGCAGAGGTAAGACACGTTTATAAACAGTGTGCGTCAGGCTTTCTGCACCTCACACACACATGGGTAAGCCCATGAAATTAGGGTACGATGCTTCTGATGGACTCAAGGGTGGACCAGGTCATCTCGGATGAGGGACTAGTTTACCGTGCCTTCTGCTGCCTGGTGACATGTGCCCACAGTGCCACACAAGCCTAAGGCAGGAAAAGAAACATTTTGTTCTCAACAATCTGCAAAGCGTACTTGGGGCTACTACGAAGAGACGTTTTTGACCAAGGAAAACAGAGCATGGAGCCTCAAATCACAGCATAATGCAGGAGCAAGCCTTCCAGTGTGGCTAACCCAGAGGCAACACACATCACAACAATCCCCACTGAGAATACACATCAGTACTCATCTAGGAGTTTGGGTTGGATACTGTTGTTGCTGATGATTTGTTTGTTTAACACAGGAGCAAAGAGAGAAGAGATTTCTAACAGCTCAACCCACCCTAACCAACATCTGAGGGTCTTTCCTAAGCAAAGCTAGATGCTAGATTACCCTGGGGTTTGGCCACACTCCACCAATAAAAAAAATTTTTTTATTTTACCACACCCTTCAAAACAAAAGTCTTCCACAACACTGCCATCATCTTCTCAAGACTAATGACTGACTGAATAATATACCAAGTTCTTTCCAATATCATTGTAATACTCTACTCCTTGGTCATATAGTCATTTATCAATCCATTCAACAAATGTTTATTGAGTGACTACTACTGTTCCAGGCATTTAGAATACACTATCGAACAAAGCGCGGATTTCTGCCCTTGAGGACCATGTATGAGGTAGGCAGATCATCTCCAATTATCCTAATAAATAAGTTAATTATATCATATGTTGGAAGGCACTAAGCCATAACAGGAACTGATAAGAAAAAAAGAAAAAGAGCAGCGTGAGATCAGGAGCTTCCCAAAGCAGAAACTGCAGTATTCAATCAGGTGGCCACGGTAGGCCTCTACCAGAAAGTGATATTTGAGCGAAGACTTTAAAAAAAAAGAAAAATGCTTGATAAATGTCTGAAATCTCTTGAACCTCTTCTAATTCCAGGCACTCCCCCTATCCTATTTTCTGATACCACAGCCTGCTGGGCGGGTTAGCATACACTGAGTGGCCAGGCTGCCCCACAGGAAGGTAGGTACGACTATAGAAAAATCACTCCCTCCTATTCACCTCGGTGTCCCCAACAGTGAGCACTGTGTCTAGTCAAGAGGAGATACTCAACAAACATTCACTGAGTAAATGAACACATTGAATTGAGTGAATTGACAGTAACTCATTTATTTTCAGAACCTTAAGTAATACCCTGAATATTGGTATCATGAAGGCCTTATGAGTAACAAATTCTTTTTTTCCCCAGCTGTATGGAGATGTAACTGACATAACATTGTAAAAATTTAAAGTGTACAATATGATTTGACATAAGTATATACTGTGAAATGATTACTACAATAAGGTTAATACACCCATCGTCTCACATAGAATTTGTGTGTGTGCGCTAAGAACTTGTAATGCCTACTCTTAGCAACTATCAAACACACAATACAGTATTGTTAGCTATAGTCACCGTGCTGTACATGACGTCCTCAGGACTTACTCATCTTATAAATGGAAGTTTGTACCTTTTCTGGTTTTTATCATTCCCACCACCCCACCCCTAGCAAACCACCAATATACTCTATTTCTCTGAGTTTGGTTTTTTAGATTCTACTATAAGTGAGATCATACAGTATTTGTCTTTCCCTGTCTTATTCATACGCAAGGTCCATCCATGTCATCACAAAAGACAAAATTATGTTTTTTCATGGCCGCATAATATCCATAGATAGATCAAGCTGCAGATAGATCTATAGACAGATACAGGTAGACAGATGAAGCAGATAACCTGACACTGTCTTTATCCATTCACCTCTATGGACACTGAGGTTGTAGGCATGTCTTGGCTACTGCAGATAATGTTTCAATGAATACAGGGGTGCAGATCTCTTGAGACAGTGATTTCATTTCCTTTGGATATACATGCAAAAGTGGAATTGCTAGATCACAGATTAGTTCTGTTTTTAAATTTCTCAGGAAACTGTACTTTTTCCCACAGTGGCTACACCAGTTTACATTCCCACCAACAGTGAACAAAGGTTTCCTTTTCTCCACATCCTCACCAACACTTGTTAGCTCTCATCTTTTTGATAATACCCATTCAAACAAGTGTGAGATGACATCTCATTACAGTTTTGACTGTATTTCTTTAATGGTTAGTGATGTTGAGCAATTTTTCATGTACCTGTTGGCCATCCAAATATCTTTGGAAAAAGGTCTGTTCAGGTTCTTTGCCCATTTTTGAAATGGATCATTTGGGCTTTTTGCTATTGAGTTGTAGGAATTCCTTATCTATTTTAGATATCAACCCCTTATCAGATACATGGCTTACAAATATTTTCTCCCATTTCCTAGGTTGATTTTTCATTTTGCTGATCATTTCCATTTGCTGTCCAAAAGGGAAAAAAAGCTTTGCAATTTGGTATAGTTCCATTTGTTGAGTTTTGCTTTTGTTGGCTGAGCTTGTGGTGTCACATCCATGAAATCATTGCCAGGACCAATGTTAAGGATGTTTTTCCTTATGTTTTCTTCTAGGAGTTTCATGGTTTCAGATCTTAAGTCTTTAATCCATTTCAAGTTAATTTTTGTGAGTGGTATAAGACAGGGATCCAGTTTCATTCTTTCGCATGTGAATAACTAGTTTTCCCAACACCATTTACTAAAGAGACTATATTTTCCTCATTGAGTATTTTGGATCCCTTGTCAAATATTAGTGACCATATATGCGTGGGTTTATATCTGGGCTCTTAATTCAGTTCCACTAGTCTATGTGCCTGTTTTTATTCCAGTACCATACTGTTTCAATTACTATTGCTTTATCAGGAAGTGTGATGCCTCCAGCTTTAGTGTTCTCAGGATTCTTTTGGCTATTCAATCTTCTCTGGTTCCATATGAATTTTGGGATTGTTTCCATCTCTGTGAAAATGCCATTGGAATTTTTATAGGAATGCACTGAATCTATAAATGGCTTTGGATAGTATGGACATTTTAACAATATTAATTCTTCTATAAACACAGGATATCTTTCCATTTATTAGTGTCTTTTCTCTCATCAGTGTCTTTCAGTTGTCTGTGCACAGATATTTTACCTACTTGGTTAAATTTATTCCTACATATTTTATCGATTTTCATGCTATTGCAAATAGGTTTTTTTTTTTTAAAGATTTATTTATTTATTTGACAGAGAGAAAGCACAAGCAGGGGGAGCAGGAGAGAGAGAAGCAGGCTTCCCACGGAGCAGGGAGCCTGACATGGGGCTCGATCCCAGAACCCTGATCTTAGAGGAAACCTTTTCAAACTTTCACTATTGATTGTATTAGCTGTGGGCCTGTCCTATAGTCCTTTTTTTATGTGGAGGTGCATTCCCTCTATACCCAACTGTTCAGAGATTTTATCATGACTGCATGTTGAATTTTGTCAAATGCTTTTCCTGTACTAAATGATCATACAATTTTAATCTTTTATTCTATGAATGTGAAATGACATTGATTCATTTGAGTATATTGAACTATCCTTGCATTTCAGGGATGACTCTCACTTGATCATGGTGTATTATCCTTTTAATGTGCTGTTAAATTTGATTTGCTAGTCTTTTGTTGAGGATATTTGCATCTATATTTGAGATATTTGTCTGTAGTTTTTTTGTGGTGTCCTTATAACTGCTTTGGTATCAGGTAATGCTAGCCTAGAAAGAGTTTGAGAGTGTTACCTCCTCTTCATTTTTCTGGAAGACTTTGAAGAAGAATGGCATTAATTCTTCTTTAAACATTTAAATTCACCAGCAAAACCATCTGATCATGGGTTTTTGTTGGGAGATTTTTGACTACAGATTCAATTTCCTTACTTGTTTTTTGGTCTATCCAGATTTTCCATTTCTTCAAGATTCAGTCTTGGTAGGTTGTGGGTTTCTAGGAATTTATCCATTTCTTCCGGGTTGCACAATTTGGTTGGTGTATAATGGCTCATCATGGTCTATATTCTTTTGTCTTTCTGTGGTATCAGTTATAATGTCTCCTCTTTCATTAGTAATTTTATTGATTTGGGTCATCTCTTTTTCTTAGTCTAACTAAAGGTTTGTCCATTTTGTTTATCTTTTCAAAGAACCAACTCTTAGTTTTGTTAATCTTTTCTATTTCATTTATTTCTGCTCTAATCCATTTTTTCCTTCCTTCTGCTAACTTTGGGCTTAGCCTTTTCTTTTTCTAGCTCCTTGTGTTTAAAGTTGTTTTTTATTTGAGACTTTTGTTTCTTGTGGTAGGCATTTATCACTATGAACATACCTGGTAGAACTACTTCTGTTGCATCCCATAAATTTTTGCTATATTGTGCTTCCATTTTCATTTTCCATTTTGTCTCAAGATTTTTTTTATTTCCCTTTTGATTTCTTCTTTGATCCACTGGTTGTTCAGGTTTCCAGCTTCCTCCTGTTATGTGATTTCTACTTTCATACTATTGTGGTCAGAAAATAGACTGAATATAATTTCTATTTTCCTGAATTTGTTGAGACTTACTTTCTGGCCTAACATATGATCCATCCTAGAAAATGTTCCATATTCACTTGAGAAAAATGTGTATTCTGCTGCTGTTGAATGCAATGTTATGTATATGTCTGTAAAGGCCATTTGGTCTATAGTATTATTCAAATACACTGTTTCCTTACTGATTCTTTGTCTGGATGATCTGTCCATTGTTGAGAGTGGGGTATTCAAGACTACAACTACTATTGTAGTGCTGTTTATTTCTTCTTTTATTTCTGTTAGTATTTGCTTTATATATTTAGGTACTCTAGAGTTTAGTACACAAATATTTATTTTGTTATATCTTCTTGATGAACTGAACCCTTCATTATACAATGAACCTTCTTCTTCTCTTTTGACCATTTCAGCTTAAAGTCTACTTTGTCTAAGGATAGGTACCCCTGCTTTCTTCTGGTTACCATTTGCCTGAAGTAGCTTCTCCCATCCCTTCACTCTCAGTCTACGTGTACTTAAAGCTAAAGTGAATCTCTTGTAAGCAGCATGCCATTGGATCTTGTTTCTCTATCCATTTAGGTCTTCTATGACCTGTGAATATTCAATCTATTTACATTTAAAGTAATTAACAGGAAAGGACTTACTATTGCTATTTTGTTCACTGTTTCTATTTTATAGATCCTTTATTCCTTGCTTCCTTTCTTTCTGCCTGCCTTTGTGATTTGATGACTGGTGGTGGTATGCTTTGATTCCATCATAATCTTGTGTATCCGCTACAAGTTTTCCTTTGTTGTTACCATAGTTTTATATAAAGTATCTTGTATTCATAAGAGTAACAAATGCTTAGTGCTGAAGGGAAATGAAAGATCTCCCAGTCTCAACATTGGGGAAACTGAGACCTAGGGCAGAAGCGATATTTCCAGGACTATAGTCCAGCTCTTCTGAATACTCAGTCTGTGACTTTTCACTCTCCACCAGAGACCAAACAGCATGGCAGGGCATTTCAGAGGTTCACAGTTCTGCTTTATCCAAGGTGACCCTGACTGTTATTGTCTCTGTCCCCGTGTGTATGATCTCATTCTTTTTCAATAACCATTGGGTATCTTCTCCTTTCGGCTCAGTCCCATTATTTTAAATCGTTTTTTCTTATTCCTCCAAGTTCTTCTCATCTGGGCCCACCAAATCTAACAGTTGACACAAGTAGAAAAGTGTGAGATGACAGAATACCCCAGCTCTTGCAGTCAGATGAAAAATGAGCCATCTACCTCAGGGCCCTCAACTAACTTATAAATCCAGAAACCATCTCCCTTGTGTGTCCTAGACACTAGAAAGAGCTGGATGAGGCCCAGGCAAAGGTAAGAATCTTCAAAGTAAAGGGTTTAAGAGGGTCTCCCTCCTAAAAAAAAAAATCCTCCCTCTACTTTCAAGGAAAGTAGAATATTAACAATGAAAGCCTATTTCTGCACCTCCCTTAGGCCTCATGACCCATCTCCTACTTTGGAACAACAAATCCAATGGTATACAGAGATCTCTGGTTATCCCCAACATCCTTATCCTCCCCCACCTACCTTGACCCTACTTATAGATACAGGACATTCAAACAGTCCATTTCATAAGTGAAAACTGTTTCCCTCCTCACTACTAAATCCTGAGGAAAGAATTTCCCTTGCCCTTTTCTTTCTAGCAAAAGCAAGGCAAGAGGAACTAAATTTCAAGATAAGAAACCAACACATGACCCTTCATTCTGCCTCAATCACAGGCTGCATTATCATCTCAATAAAATGTCCCATTAATTTTTGTTCACTCTGTATGAGAAAACAGTCAAACTGTGGCACTCAAATAGAAAAGCCAAGAGAGCTTGCTCATGAAGTTAGGGCAAGGAGATGAAAGAACATGTTTTATATACAGGATGGGAACAGTTTACCTGATGCTGACAGATAAGCATGACAAATATGACAGTGACAAATGTGAATCATATATACCCCTTCCCAGTTCTCATCCACAGAAGAGAAAATTATACAATCTAGCTGGCTTTTCTTAGATGGTAAAACATGAAAATCAATTCATAATAACTGTAGGAACACACTACCAGGAATGGCAGCTACCATTTATTAAGAGCTTACCATTGTGCTAAGTGCCTTCCATGCATGTTCTCTTTAAAGTTGGGAATTTGGCAGTGGGCTGAGCATGGCTGTCATAATCCATGTGGGCATAGGCAGTTCATCAAAATGTAGCCCAAGTATTCATTTTAATCCCTTCCTGAGAGACTCTTCTATACACTGAAATTTGAGACCACTGGATATTATGAAAACTGGTCCAAATCTAAGATGATATTTGTGCCTGTAATTCAGGAAGCATGAGCTTGTCCCTAAATTGGAAGCCACGAAGCATTAGTTTTCCAGTGCATTTCTTTTATCACTGGCAGCACCACTCTCACACGAGAGCTAGAGGAGACCCCTTCCCTGAGATGCCTCAGCCTTTTTCAGGCTGTGTCTCTCCCCATGGGATATGAAGTCCTCAGGACCCAGGAGCATGACACAGTGTACCCTCCACCTTCGATGACCCACTTTGGGTATCCAGAGCCCTGAAGTTCTCTGCCCAAAGGGCCCAAAGCCCACTTCCAGGGGTAGAACATCCCTGGTCCACCCAGTAAACCAGTGTGCCCAACTCTAATTTGCAAGATGGCTGTTCATGACACACTGAGGATGGACGTGTGGTATGGACATGCAGGAACATCCTGACACATGTGCAAAAGGCTCTTTACAGGACAAGACAGAGCCAGGGGTAAAAAATGAAGGTGGGTGGGCCAAGGACCCAGGGCAGGTTTTCTCTACGCTACCATGTTCCAGCTTCAACTCCCAAGGAGGTGGAGGATTCTACTTTGAAATCTGGAATTTCAGGTCATTAATGCAAATATATTTCACATAGTAAGAAGACAGAGCATATTTTATTTATCATGTTCAGTTTGATTTATAATTTTAAATATTTGGACATTTGGTATGTGGGCTTCCAATTGTACTCTTGCCCAAAATCTATAAATGTTATGGATAAGCCTGATCACTGCCCCAGTGTTTCTTCCTATGGTTCAGTATTCCTATCAATTAATGCTTCCTTTTCAAACATAGATATGCCTCTCTTTAAGCAAAACCAATAGTTAAGTATCCCGATTTACACCAAAGACACATTTGAGAGTAAGTGCTCCATTTACTAAAGGATCCCATTATTCAGCAAACTCCCCTGATGCATTTGGTTGAACTGATAAAAATTTATTATACACACACACACACACACACACAAAATGTAACAAATTTATCTTTTCATATGTAAAGTAAAGGCATTAGGAAAAAAAAAACTTAAACACCATCCCCTTTACTATTATTTTATTTCACAGTTAATACTTAGTCACTCTAGAAAAATTAGAAAAAGCAGATAAGCCAAAGGGATGGCATAAAAAATCATCTCCTACAGTACTTGGCAAGATGAGCACTATTAGCATTGAAGAGCACATTTACTTCACATTTCTTCAGTATCATCATGTGCATTTGAAAATACAGAGATATAGATGGTTAATTTTCTAAGAATTATGTCATACCATGACTACAAGCAATTATTCATTACCACCCATGTGCCAAGCATGGCAAGTCCAAGGTTAATGAAGACATGGTTTCTGCCCTATTAGATAGCGCTCATGCTGTAATTGAGGAGACCAACATATAAACCAATAATTACATTATATAATTACATAGGAAATATGCCTTTCCAGAAATCTATATAAAAGACTGTAAAGGACTCTAGAGAGAATCCAGAGATGGGAATGACTCTTTCTGCCTGGGAAATGAGTTCAGGGTTTTGACAGCACTGATATTCAAACTCTGGGCTTCCTATTCTCATTCAATAAGTATTTATTGAACACTTATTATTTTAAGTACTGGGTATACAGTGATGAACACAACAAAGTTCTCCCCTCACAGAGCTTACATAGACTAACAAATGTACAAGTAAATAGATAAAGCAGTGTCATACCTTCCCCTTGACTAATATACAGTGGGTGTTCAATAAATGGTTATTGAATGAATAAAGGAATAAAGGTAAATGATGAGCACACCTCTTTGCACTTCCATTTCAAAGGCAGATGCTGTCCTTGAAGTTAGCATAGCAGACAGTTTTGAAGTTTCAAAATATAACCTGGTATGCCTGCTCTGTTTCACTTAAAAATATGAATCCAATAGGCTTAATCCAAAATCTCTAGCTCTGAATTGGGTTACCATGTGTTGTATTTGATTTGTATTTCCATCAGTATCAACCCAAGCATCCTTAGACACCAGCAATGTACATGATTTATAGCAAGTCAGTCAAGGCAAAGCCTATAGCTTCCCTTCACATTTTGACATTATCAGATTACTTCAGAAGCTGGCAGCAGCTACCATAAGTAACAAGCTGTCAGTGTAAATAAATCACTCTCTCAAAAAATAACTGCTAAAAAGTATAGATTAGTATGAGCGGAGGTGGGCTTGGACTTTTTTTCATTTTCCCCTTCCCAACAAGACTCCTGTACATTTAATTTTATACAGAAAAAAGAAAGGAATTCATTTTCTGTCTCTAAAAAAAGGTTCCAGGCTTAAGATCTGCATAATAAACTCAAGTCTTAAAGAAGCAAAGTTTGTGGCTCTTGTGTATAAATCATAAGACAATCAATTTGCCATCACTTAGAGAAGCCCAAGGTATAGGGAACAATAGCAAGTTTTGGAAAGAGCAACCCATGCAAAGCCAATTTAATTTCCTTCTATAATGGAGTGACAGACTGTGGACCACAGCAGGACTCTCTGCTCCCACATGATGCACTCAAAGAGCTAGTAAATCTAACCTTAGTAGTTCTCAGAGGGCTGAAGCACCTCACCCCGAATGGGATGGCCATTGTCCGCACTGCCCGGGGGCGGGGGGGGCAAATCATCACCATCCTGAAGGGGTGAATAGTGGGGCCGTGGCCACTGTGCAAAGAACAGCACACAACTGTACTTGGAGACACTAAATAGGTGTGCAGAAATGAGGGAGGCATAAACAGCATTAAGTCCATGAGACAAATCCTAGAAAGGTCCCAGAACAAGATAAATCATGGTGAATAAGACAAAGACAGTGCTCTATAGAAAAATCTGAGGGCGTATCATCCCCCAAAAGAAAAAGGTCTATGTCACTAAATTCTGTCATGGCCAGTGATAGTGTGGGTCACAGTGGTTTCAGGCAGGATATGAAAGGAAGTTTTCAGCGATGTGTTATGAGAAAGTTAGGATGACACAGGAATGAGTTAAAAGTAGCCAGATGCAGAAGACTGAGGATTCATCCCATCACTTCATTTGGTGTGTATCCATCTGCAGTGCCCTATCCCTGTTCAATCACTGTATGCTACAGAGCGATGTCACAGAGAGTCCACGGAAGCTAACGCTACCTACGCACAGAAACCCCCTCCCGCCATGGTTTGTAATGGCTTTGTTTCTTTGCCTGCCCTTCTCTCCCCAAGAAACTAAACACTTTTTGGTCTCTGTGGCCACACTTCAATTACTAAGGGTGGTTGAGCAGTCATACTATCTCACACCAGAAGTTCCCATTCCAGGACCTCCACCACTGAGAAGTCTGGATAAAATGGCCCAACGCTCTCACAGTGGCCAACAGACAGATCAGAAATTCCTGAGAGGACAATGAAGGATTAACCTGGGGACTTGTTGACAAATCTGTCTTATTAGGTGGGTACACCCTACTCTGCCAGAGCATCATTAAATGAACCTTCCTTCTGACTTCAAAGGACATATGGAACTACCTGGCTTTTCTAGTTAACTAATACACTTTAAACATATTTACTCGTTCATTAACTCATTCAAAAATGATTTGATCACCTACTAGTTCTGTGCCTGATTCTCAGCTAACTGTCCTGCCTTCGTTGGCATTTACTGTCTAGTGAGAAAAACAATTATATGGCAGAAGAGAGATGGCTAAGGGAACTCAAAGCAAAGGAACCAGACCTAATGGGGAAATCAGGGAAGACTTCCCAGAAGAAGCAACATTTTTGTTTAGACCCAAAGGGTGATAAATCAGTGTCATCTAGAGGGAGCAGTAGATACAGAGGCTCAGAGGTGAGACGGTAGGTCGAACTTAGACACGCTGAGGAGCTCAGTATGGCTTGGCATACCAAGAACAAGGGGAGAGTAACAAGATCATCACCACCCTTGCCACACACACACACACACACACACACACACAGACTTACTTCTCTACCTACCCAAAATACACACTTCACTCCCATTAGTCACCATCTCGCTACCTCCCTTTCTCCACACAGGCTTAATTCCTCCTAGCTCCAGAAACACAGCACAGCTGTGTGCATGTTGCAACACCTGACACTCTTTCCTAAGGCTCTGATCAAGACTCACAGTTCCTACCATGTGATCCACTCCCCATGCACCCTCTCTTCTAAGCTACTACAGCTCCTCCATCCGGACTCACAGGGTAACTTAGCTTTTCAGGTATTAACATTCACCACTCATTCAAGTTTCAGATTAGTCTTCTCTGCCTTCATTAAGGACCTGAACCATGTTTTCAAGTTTCTAACATCATTGTGTCATCACCCTACACACACACACACACACACACACACACACACACACACACACACACA
>NC_058408.1:103766336-103771099 GCF_002201575.2 Neomonachus schauinslandi | reverse complement strand
ACACACACACACACACACACACACACACACACACACACACACACACACAGCACTGCTTCAAGCACAGGAAGAACGAAGCACATAATAAATGTTCAGAAACATTCAAGAATCTTTTTAATGACTAGTGGTGATTTCTTATGAAAGGTTATATGCACAGGGGCGCCTGGGTGGCTCAGTCAGTTAAGCATCTGACTCTTGATTTTGGCTCAGGTCATGATCTCACGGTTGTGAGACTGAACCCCGCATTGTGCTCCATGTTCAGTGTGGAGTCTGCTTGAGATTCTCTCTCTCCCTCTCCCACTGCCCTTCTCATGGCTCAGGCATGCTCCCACCCCTCAAAATAAATAAAATCTTTAAAAAAAAAACAAAAAGTCTACATATACAGTCTCTACCACCTTTCAGTATTATGGGTGATTGTTATTTAGGGGTCCTTTTCTAGGGTGGCTACAGATGTCATATATTTAGGAGAAAGATTGTGTAGTCTGGGAGCATGAAAAAAAGCACAAGCTTTGGAGTAAAACCAACATCTTTCTCCAAGTCTCACTGACTGCTGTATGTGTGTCTTCGGGCAAGTTATTTAACCTCTCTAAACCTCAGTTTCCTCATCTGTGAAATTGAGATAATATCATCAGAGGGTTATTACAAAAATTAAATGAAATAATGTATAAGTCCTTGTCTGGCTTATTGTAAACAAAAAATATTCAAAAAATAGATTCTCTTTCCCTTTTCCCTATTAAGGGGCAAAAAAAAAAAAAAAAAAAAAATCAAAGATGGCCTTAATGCAAATTTGAGTCAAGTGTTTCCCAAAAAAACCCAGAGAACTCCAGGAAACAAACCCATCTATGATGCAGACTGAAATGTAAGACATATCTCCTAGCAGACAACATTAGCATTTTTAGTGGAGACAGGTATACAACAATAAAATTAAATTAGAAGAGCTTCATACCATCACTAGAAATGTCCTTTTTCAATTCCACAAAATAAAAATAGAAATTAACCGAGGGAAACAGAAACACCCACAGATTATCATCTTCTTTTGTGATGTAAAATAACTTGCTAAAATCATATTTGAAGATTTTTTTTGCATTGTCACGTTAAAGAACGTGCTTGCTGGTTAAAATAAGCATCCACAAAATGTACACGGGTGGGCATATAATACACATTTTTAAAGGTAGAGAAAAATAAAAGCAAGCTATAACCATACACATGTCTTACTGCAAATAAAGCCTGTGACCTTTCCAAATGAAGACAAGAATATAACTCTTTTCCAGGATTTCTAAAATGATGCCCTAACACTCATATTTCCCCCGATAGATATTTTGTTTTCAACTCTCAGGCTGTCGAGGTAGCACTCTTCACATTCCTTATTTGTCTTCCGTGGTCAGCTGAGCTCAGCTACCCAAACACACATATAGACGCTCAGCGGACAGATCTGTCATGCTGACCTTTCATATCTCCCATGCTTTTTAACTGATCGAGATTCCATCCCACGGAAACATGCACACAACATCACCACACAAGAGAGAAATCAGGTAAAGTGTGGCAAAGATAAATATCAGAGAAGCAAGCTAGAACCTGAATGCAGGGGACATTGTTCACCGACTTATTCAAGGGAAGAAAGCTAGCTGAAAGTTAGTGAAGCAGGCAGTACACAATGCAAAATTAACCAGTGACCTTTACCTGAACATCAAAGGTCAAAGTAATTTGTAAGGTAGCACTTACCAGGTGCCATGTGCTGGCTTATGCGTGAACTAGAACCCTGTATAATCAAACACTGAGAAGACAAACAGAATGAAAATGTCTTCCGCATCTGAAAACAACTGGAGCTCTAAATGAAGAGTGACTATGAGTGTGTCATTATACCCACAACTGGCTCCCCAACTTGCTGGTATAGGGAGTTACAGAGGTCTCAAAAATCCTGGAACACAACAAGCCATTTTCTCCTACTCCCCAGCAGGCTTATCTGCTCGGGCTACGTAAGCTTTCATTGTATGAAACCCCACAGTCTTCCAAAGGAAGGCTAAGGAGCTGTACTGGTTATATTTAAAATACTCTGGAAACTCCTGTATCATGACGCATTTTACCCACTTTATTTTCCCTCCACATGAGATGAGAGCTTCCCTCCCAGTAGGGGCCTTGGTCATGAGAAATGAGTGCTTTTCCCTTTTGCCAGTAAGAAATCTTAAGACCTGGTGTAAAAACCATTCAGGCATAACAACTTATAGCCCAGCGGGTGCACTGATTAGCTAGGTTCTATAACCATAAAGTCAACAATAATCTACCTACATGCCCTTTCTGCAGGTGGTTGACCTACGAATGCTAAGTCAGTCAGCAACAGCTCAGCCGAAATTACATTGGAGAGCATTATGCGTAAACATGAATGCTCCAGCTTGTCCTTAACTATACCACTGGGACTCCAGACCTACAAAATAATCCATTACCCCCACTCGCCAACAACCCCACTGCAACTTTTTTCCTTCTTCGTATGAATTTTCCCCACTATAACTGCTTTCGTGCTTACTGTCTCTCCCCTGTTAATGTGGCCCTTCCTTTCATTTGTGTCTTCCACACACAGGTCATCCTTTATACCACAGAGGAGGTGACTATTCCTCCTCCATAGGACATCAACTTTAAGTTGATTTTTCCAGTAATTTGACTGATCACACACTATCCTGTTTACACTCTCTTCACAGTCCCCCTGCAGGTATTAGCCACACATTGGAAACCCAAGTCATTAGAGCATAGGACCACAGGGCAGAGGATACATACATACACACAAACATACACATGCATTTTCTTTTCAACTTATAAAGGGAAAAATATTCAACTATGACCACTCATTCAATCGTTCTAGTCTAAAAGTCTAGAAACGTTCCCTAAGTTTTGCTAAAAAGAGCTTTAATAATCAAGCAAAAACCCTTTCACCCAGTCAGACAAGAGTAGATACAGTCCTCAGATATTACCATTAAAATATCCTGGTGTTCTTTTTTTTAATGGCTTGGAATTTAGACCAACTTAAACAGAAACAACCAAAAGGACGGTGCATCTCTTAGATTCCACTAGGAAGGACCAGGAATCCAAATCTACCCTTAAGAAAAGCCATTACCTCCTCTGAAAGCAGCAGGTATGAGGCCTAATGGCTTGTCATAATGAAAGGTCAAGTATCTGACATTGGGACTAACACCACTGTGTGACACAGAGTGATTTACACAACCCCCACTCAAAAAAGGTGTAGGAAGTTTGACGATTCATAAAATCATAAATTATAAATCAATTACTGGAGATGGAGAGATTGATTTATCCCCAGGCCTATTCATTCCCAGGTGTGAGACCCTTTTATGGGACCCCTTGAGCAAAAGGAGACAAAGAAGAGAAAGGCCCCTCGGGCCACTTCTGCTGTTCCAGCCTTGCCTTACAAACCTACTGCTCCTGTAAGTCTTATTTCAATCTAGTAATGCCCATCTTCAGAGATAAGCACTGGGTCAGAGGAATAAATTGAAAGAAGACAAGAAGTGGTGCTGGCCTTTAGGAAAGGGGGCCTGGATTTTCCCAGTTCCTCAAATCCACGTGAAAATGGAGAAAATCTATTAAATATTTAGGACATTGAGCCAAGACAGCTTTGCACATCCCCACATGCAGAAACACCTGCATACATAACCAACGTTTTTAGGACTCATCTGACATGACTTATGAATAATGTTTTTCTAAAAAGTTCATCAAATATGCTGTGTCCCTAAATTTCTAGAGCAAAGGAGTAGCTTTTTCATTCTTTAAAAAAGTCCATGTGCTTACTCTCTATTTGAGATGATAAAAGTAAAACCATCTATTTTGGCAGAGCCCTGGGTTCCATTTTGGAGACAGGCATTCACAGACAGGTGAACTCAAGCAATACATGCTCAGAAGGAAATTCTACCCTAATCACAGAGCTGAGCGAGCCTCACACTTATTCACCCTGTGGCTCTGAAACCAGCAGTACAAAAACAGTTGACAGTACCCTACCCCTTAACTTCTTCAAATTAATTGTCCAGTGGCTCAGAACAACATTGAGAACCACTTATCTTTACTCTCACACAGAGATTCTTAGGTGAGAGCATTATAATCCCCAATTTAGAGAAGGGGCAACTGAGGTCCAAAGTGAGTCAGTTCACAACAGTCAGCAGCAATCAGGTTGAGGGTGACTCCGACCACAATCCAGGCCTCCTGGCTCCAAATGCCAGGCTTTCTTCACTGCACCATGCTGTTGTTTAAGTCAATGAAAATATCAATATTTCTCAGGCTGCATAGCTGAAGAGATAAATCTCTCCCACCATATCTCAGATAAATTTTAAAACTAAGAGAATAAATGGCAATGCAAATACTACTATTAGATATTTATTATGTTGCAAAGCTTGAAAACAGTCAGGTAAATGGAAAAGTTACTTTTTTCCTACACAAATTTGTTAATGGGTGGCATAATGGGGAGCCCTGTTTGCTGGCACTCTGTGAAACGTCTACAAATTGCCTCTGCAAAGCATTATAGGTTGTCAGACTAATGTAGTTGAAGATAATTTGGCCTTTCAGTAAATTGAACCTCACAGCACGATTATACTCCACAACCAAGTAGAGTGTCACAATTATTCTTTCATGCTGAATTACCATATAATGTCATGAGTCTACCTGTCATAAGTCCTGTAGCCTAGTTTGAATTTTTTCCCCTAAATCTATGGTTCATGGCAAAATATATATATATATATATATATATATATATATATATATATATATAT